>NC_088169.1:96337039-96637039 GCF_028769735.1 Zonotrichia leucophrys gambelii | reverse complement strand
GCGTCCACTTCTGAGTGAGCTCGGCCTCTGCCCAAACACGCAGTGTCCCTTCCTTATGGGTCCTTGTCTGAGCTGTTGAGTTTATTCATTGCCTTTAATTGGACAGGTGGATCTCATTTAAGGTTGCTCAATGAGTAAAACTTTATTGCTACTACAGGTGCACATTTTCTAGCTTCATAAAAGCTTGAATACAGTGGGATTTTGTTTCTGTGTTCTTCTCCCTTTCTGCGTGTTTATAACAGTAATATTTTCAGAGTATCTGTTTATTTGAGTGTGTCTTTAGGTGCTCTGGGACCAGGCCGAGCAGCAGTTCCTGCTGGAATGTGGATGGTTGCATGAAACGGAGTGTGGATGGAGTTGAGTCCATTTACCTGTCACATTAGCATTAATCTGCTGCTGCTGGGAGTGGGGAGATCTTTGTGCAGGAATATTCGCAGAGTTCAGGGAACTTCTTTGGCTTTGATGCGTAATGTAACACTGGTCTCAGTCACAGTTTCTGATGTTCATAAAAGTTCACAGTGACTCCAATATTAAGAGAATTCCATAGATACCATCAGGCAAGGGTCCTGTGGTCTTACTACAGCTATCACCTTCTGTCTGTAACTTGCTTTTATAAACACTAGTACCTGCCTTGCACCCTTCAGAAATGTTTCTCTGCTCTTAATAAGGTCTTTCCTAAAATCAGGAGGAGAAATTACTGGGTGGTTGCTGATGGTTTTGTTTGTCTGAAGAGAAATCTGAGAGAGTGACAGCATTGAGTTTTGCTTTTGGGTTGGCTGCAGTGTTTGCTTTTGGGGTTTGCATTTATTCAGGTTGGAATTGCTGCTGGTGCTTCCATTAACTTGTTAAATGGAAGAATAGTTTGTGAAATCGCTTAGATAGTGTTTGTGTCTTGCAGCTGCAGTTGGAACCCTGCCCAATATCAAAGTAATTTGAGGACACCTCCAGGGTGTTGTAGCATGGAAGACAGTGGCTTCAGAGATGGTTATCAGGGCTTAAGGGGGAGAAAAATATTCCCAGTTATTTTTCTATTAAATTTAGCACTTCTTGGTTCATCTCTTATTGGCACTTGCACTCTACTGGCCCTGAAGAAGTGACTGGCTCAGTGAGAGACACACACAAATCAAAAGCCACAGTGTGGATGCATCTGAATACCTTTACTGTGGAAGTCATTCACCTTTATAAACAACTCATGCCTCAGTAGGATAAAGAACTACCTCATTGTTTGAGGAGCAATTTAATGGTTTAAATCTGTAGTTCAAATGATGCCATTTCTGTTGGACTCTAAGAAATTTCTGAATGCTAGCTGCACCCTGTATCTGTTATGTATCCACACGTACTCATGCACATCCAAGTTTAACAACAAGCTAACCCCCCAAAACCCCTTGAATGTAATCTCTCTGATAGTGACAGAACTCAAGGCTGCAAGACAGCTAAGTGGTGTGATACTGTCAGGGCTTGGGTTTTGTACTATTTATCCACACCTGACACTTTATTTTGGGTTGCATCATTTCTGTGCCCTCCTGTTGAAGAGCCCGTGAGGTTCTAATCTAAGAATTAAGAATGTCAGAGTCTTAGAATACTTGACCAAGCTTTCAGTTTAACAAATTGCCTTGCTGCGGTGGATAATAGAGTGGATTAAGTCTCCTTAATAGCTTTCCAGGAATTACTTTTCCTCACCTGCAGTAGAGGTACAATTGACTGCTAAAGTTAGATTAAATCCTGTAGCAGCTGTTGAGATTCAGCAGAATTATTAATTAGTTAGCATTTCCTCTGTTAATTTCCTTGTTTGATGTTATTTATTTAATTTGGTTTAAACAATGCTAATGTTGTTTTATGCTCGTCATGATGAAAAAGTTAGGCACAAGATTCTTTCCCATTTCTTGATTATGAACTTGCCCCTATACCCCATATATTGTGTGGATCCAGGGCTTTGATAAAGGTGAAATTTTATCCTTCAGTTTTAATTCTAATGAAAAATTTGTCACCTCCTGTACTCGTAAACTTCCATTGCACAGAGTACACTAATCTCAAAATTATGCTTTTTGAAAATAAAAGTTTAAACTAAGCAGATATTAAATGGGAATATTTTTTGGTGAAACGAGTAAATGTGTTCAAGATGAAACATGAGGACTGATGAAGTCTAGGAAGCCTGAGAGTTTGTTTTCAGTCAACCACTTTGCTAATTGGTGAGTGAACTCTCTACATGGTTGGCATTTAATGATTTGAGAATGAATCGCAATAAACTTTGTCTTTCAGGTTCATCAATACTTGTCAGTCATTAAAGAACGTAGGAGATGCTTTTTTCATCTCTCTTGAGCCAAAAGACGTTATTTTCACATAATGTGTCCATATTTTCCAAACCCTGGTTTCATGAAAACTTGTTTTTCTGCCAAGGTTATCATGATGATTGTATTAAATAGCTCCTCTTACTAGTTTGCAGGCTGAAGTCATCGGTCAGCTTTCTCACTCGACCAGATCGACCAAATATTGCTTATCAGAAACTAAAAGGAAGAAATCCAGGGGTTATTTTCCTTCCAGGCTTCAATTCAAATATGAACGGTCAGAAAGCAACTGCCCTTGAAGATTTCTGCAAATCGTTAGGTCATGCCTTCATCAGGTACATAGAGGAATATCTATGAAAATTAAACTAGTCTCATGAGTTGTGGGAAGGCTTATAACATAAATACATAAACTTTGGCATTTGGATTGGTGTGCTCCCTGTGCTAAGGGAGCTCATATACAAGACGAGAATTCTTTCTCCTGTTTCCAAATGTAGGATGTCTATCAGTACAGAGACTGAGGTAAATCAGGAGAATGTATTCTGAAAGTAACTCAGAAAAGTCTCTAATTTTCTGTAGTATAACCAGTGCTACCTGTTACAATCAGGCTGTAGGCCTAAAAGTTTAAAATTAAGGACCTGGAGTTCTGTTTTTTTAAGTTACCACAGTAAGCACTGTCCTTTTGTGCCAAGTCCGATTAAGCTACCCTGTGTCTTCTGTGGGTTTAGAAGAACATGCCCCTGCTTGGTGATGCTGTCCTTTGATGGATGAGGTTGAATGCTATCTGTCTGAATGTGTCATAAGTCTTCATGTTTGGGTTCAGTGTTTGAAAGAGTTTGTACATTTTAAAAGTACCTTTAAAATTCAAGTGTCTGAGGGTTTTTTTTGTCTGTAAGGGAAATTTTTTGCCTATTCTTGTAAATTATGATGCTCTATCAAATGATAGAGAATGCTGCATTGCATAACTTAGTTGTGTTTGTTGGATTTAGACTGGCTTCATGTGATTTCTGGTTCTAGTGATAAACAGGACCAAGTAAGAAAATACTCACTGTGGTATCTTGTTCCCTGCTGATTTGATTATACAGTAGTATTTATTTAGTGTCTGTGTTGCTGTAGACAGTACTATGACTTTCCTGTTGATGGTTATTTTTTCAGATTTGACTATACAGGATGTGGAAGTTCAGATGGTAAATTTGAAGAGTGTACAATTGGGAAGTGGAGAAAAGATGTTCTGTCTATACTGGATGAACTTACAGATGGACCACAGGTTATATTTTATTTTTAAATATAGAATGCTGTTTTTCCCTCAGGGTAGAATCTTCATCCACAATATGCCATAATAGCTCTGGTCAGCAGTAGCTTTTGCTGAACAGCTGACACCTGCTCACTTCCAAGCTGAATCATTTGAGCAGTCACATTCATAGGAGCTCTTTTGCAGGCAGGTAGGTCACGAAATCATGGAAGCATGCATTGGCAGGACCTCCTGGAGGCTGTTTATTAGAATCTCCTGCTCAGAGTGGGTCTGTTGTCCCAGAGAGTCTGAGAAAGCCTCATGGTGGAGGTGCCACCTGACAGGAGACAAGGAATTGTTTCTGTGCAGTGTGGCCCTGTTAATGAAAAAGTGTGTTACTGTCCCCTGCTGATGCATTCATTAAAGGATTTGCAGGAAGATTACAAGATGCTCCATATGATCAAATAGCTTTAAAAAACAGGCAGGAGAAGAAGCATTTGATTTCTTCAGTTACTTTAGAAATTGCTGTGAGAAACTTGGAATCTCCTACAACCTAGAAATACCTAATATTGTGTTTAAAACAATTTTGTATTATGAATTGCTTTTGTTTACTTCTTTCACTGCACTGAGTCTTTACCATGTGCATTTATCTTGAGAAGGAAACATAGAAGTATGCATATGATACTGAATTGTTTCAACTCTCATTTTGTTTACAGTGTTTCAGTCTCAGACAGCAATAACCAGCCATGCCAAACAGAATAATAAATACCAGATCTTGTGGTGCTTACTCAGGCAAAATTTCCATTGGAGGTGACAGCAGTTCTGCCTGGGTAAGGACAGCAGGATTATGCCCAAGGTTTATATAGTTAAACCAAGTGAAAACGGGTATTTTGTGCAAGAAGAAAAAAATCTATTAGCCATTTGCTGTAAAACACTATATTTTCTTCTCTTTTTTTACTTTTGTTTTCCAGATTCTGGTGGGCTCCAGCATGGGTGGATGGCTGATGCTTCATGCTGCTATAGCACGTCCAGATAAAGTAGCTGCTCTGGTTGGAGTTGCTGTAGCAGCAGATCACGTTGTAACAACTTTTAAGAGGCTTCCTATTGAGGTAAATGTTGATGGTTGACTTTTGCGCAGTCTAAAAATCTTACCAAGAATTTAAGAAATGATGTTATTTAAACTGTACTTTTCCTGCAAATTTTGGGGTAAGTTTTCTGTGTTTGATTAATGTAAGCTTACAGTATGAGACTAGTGTGAGCACTAGCCAGAGTGTACTTACATTACTGTGGTTTAGAGGATGTGAAGTCAGATCCCTACTGTTTGCAGTTCATTAGATTTCAATTTTGAATATCTTATATTTGCATTGGAATTGGATCCTTGTGCTTGGAAGGATGCAGAAGTAGCCATTAAAGTAGTTGAGGTTTCACTGGATGAGATGCGTATAGAGTGTGCATAGAAAGGAAATTCTTCAGATTAGTGTGTTTGTAAAGCCTGTGAGATTTGGGTAGTAGGAACTGCCCTTTTGAGATTCTTCCTTAATGGTAATAATATCTAGTCTTTAGGAAAGTAAATGAGGTGTTACATGGCAATAAATAGTGTGTGCCTTAGAATAAAGAAAATATTTTCCCAATTTATTTGGGTTTTTTCTAAGGTACTTTGTAGTGTCAGTATTACTATTTAGGATTCAGAATCTGAAAATACATAAGAATCTGGAAATGTAGTATTTAGAGACACCTACTGTGGCAAAGACTGAAAAGACTGATCACTGGACAATGTCTTTTCCCTAGGATTTCCCCTTGTTTGTGGATCAGTGAACTGATTGAAGCCAAGGAGATTTACTGTTCATGGTGGCAATACATATTTTTCTTTTCTGATAGAGCCTGGCTAAGAAACTTAATTTCATTGGAGAATTTTAACTAGATTAATTTGCAGGAGAGGTTTGGAGAGGAGATTTTGTGACATGGTAGGGGATTTGTCCTCTCAGATGCTGTGAGGAGAACAGGAATACACCCATGATAGTAAAAATCAACAAGGTGAAATTTTATGCTTGGGGGAGTCTTACTGCTTTTAGAACAGAAATAAGATTAGGTACTCTTAAGTACTCCTAACATGTGTTTTGTCCATTCTTTGCTCTCTTTTTATATAGGCACAAAAAGAAATAGAAGAAAAGGGTGAATGGAAGTATCAAACAAAGCAAAATGAAGAAGGCTATTACTCCTTGACCTATGACTTTATCAGAGAAGCAGAAAATCACTGCGTGCTGAATAGTCCTATTCCTGTGACATGTCCCATACGCCTTATTCATGGCATGAAGGATGGGGATGTCCCTTGGGAGATCTCTATGCAAGTTGCTGACCGTGTTTTGAGCAAGGACGTGGATGTTATCCTCCGCAAAATCGGCCAGCATCGGATGAGTGACAAGGAGGATACAAAGCTCCTTGTGAATACTGTTGATGATCTAATTGACAAGCTGTCAACAGTAGCATAAGCTGAAGAGTAGCATTAGTGCATGAACTCTACACCTGACTCTTTTCCTTGAATAACAGAAGCCTTGTTCTTACCCAGATGGTGGCAAGCTTGTGACTGTCACAGTAGGAACTGAGCTTTATCTGCTGTTTCCTTACCTCTGTTTCGTAAATACAGGAATTGTATTATTGCTGCATTTGCACACAGCCCAAAGTGTGAAGGGGTGCTGCTATTGTGTTCAGAACCTCTCCTTCACCATTTTACCCATTTTTTTTCCACAAATTCCCTATAATTTTGTACTGACATGTTGATTACTTTTTGTTGCTATTGGCCTGTACAGTAAAACTTTATTTTCACATCTTTGACACCTCTTACTGTCTTTCCACTATAACATCATTGTATCTTATGTCTAAACCATCTGTGCAAGGCAGACTACAACTTGAGTGTTTACTGAAGTTAGTTATTAGAATAGTTAGTACCGTGAAACACAATAAACAGATTTCAGATAAATCGTTATTTTGTTCTGAAATGCTGTTAAAAAGTGGAAAGCACACCCTGATGGCGTACTTGTGGCACTGCATAGGGAAGAATTTGATTTCGAAGAAAGCAGGGCCTCAAAGCCTTAAGAGTTCTTTATCTGTGCTTGTCAGGAGGGTGTCTGTGATCTTCTCCCGGCTGCCATTTGTCGTTCATTTGTGGGCCTACTGTTAAGGAAACAATAAATAATCTTGATGTAAACTGAAAATGGATCAATAAGATTACTTTAATAGTAACTTCTTCAAAGTAGGGAGTACAGTGCCACAGAGCACCGTTGCTTCTTTCCCACGACTTGAGAGCTGTGGATTGCTGGGCACAGTGTCTTCTTCAGCTGCATGAGTCCAACCCTGAGAAGCTGTAAATGGAACTTGATAGCTGAATAAGTCTTAAAATGTAAATCCATGGAATTTATTAGGAAATTGATTTAATTGCTAATATGACTGTTACCTGGGTTTTGTACAGAAATACAGTACCATTCGTACACTTGAGAGAGAGGCTGGAAATAGTTCAGGCTGGCCTTAATGTGTAACATCAGTCAAAAGCATATAATTCTTTCTGGGTTTATTATTTGAAGTAGTAAATGGCATCACTATTATTACCTTAAAAAACTAGAGCTGCTGGGGGTAAGGTATTTCTAGAGAGTAAGTCATTTTCAGTTTTAGCTATGTCAGTAGAAGTGTGCTGAACAGGGCTTTGCTGAGGCAATGGGTTTTAATTTTAAAAAAACACCACAAACAACCAAAGTTAAAAAGAAACCAAAAACACAGCAACAACAAAACCAAAATTTTTTTTGATGAGTTCCTGTGAACTACAGTTCTGTTTAGGCTTGCAAAAACAAGCTGTGATAGAAAAAATCTGAATTTGGTATAAGAGTAAAAAAAGATGGCTCTTGTTTAGGTGCAAATTTTCTACTTCAAATGTACCAATTCCCTAACTTAGTGAATGGTTTGGTTTGGAAGGGACCTTAAACATCATCTGGTTCCAGCCACCATCCCATGGGCAGGGATATATTCCACTAGACCAGGTTGCTCAGAGCCCCATCCAACCTGGCTGTGAACACTTCCAGAGACTGGGCATCCACAACTCCTACGAGCAACTTGTTCCAGTGCCTCACAGTAAAGAATTTTTCCCTAATTATCTGATCTAAACCTAGTCTCTAAGTTTGAACCCATTCTTCCCCTTGTTCTGTCACAACATGCTCTTATAGTCTCTATCCAGCTCAGGATGATCTAGATTGGGATAATTGCTTGAGGAAATGAGAACATTTCATCAAATCTTGTTCCCAAATATTTCTGGCATAGACTGTTCCTCTGTTTGTATCACTATGCAATTCACTTTAGCTTTAAAACCTCTGAAATATGTTTCTAACTTTTGAGAAAGTTAATGCAAATGGCATTCCTGGAGTTGGAGCTGTGTTCATGTTTATATACTGTTAAGCAGTTGTCATCTTTGTATGTGTTTGTATGACTTGCATCTGATAATACCTAAAAACCAGATTTTACGGGTTTTAAAGATGCAGTCAAATCAAAATTATTTTAAAACTTTGTGCCCTAAGCCATGATACGTTTTTAAATCCAGTTTTGTCACATCTTGGATTAGTTTGGCTCATAATGGAAGAAGAGGCTGAAACAAGTGGACTGCAATAATTTCAAAGTAATTAATTTTAATTAATGCCAAGAGTTACCAGTTGTAATAGATATGCTTTTTCTTCACATATATTAAAGTTACTTCAGTGACTGAAAAGTTTTGAGCTTTTTTTTTTAATAGGGAATTATACCTGTAAATACTCAATTTAATACTTCAGACAAGGTAAAGGCTTTGTGTGCCTGCACAAACTGTAGCTGTGTATTCATCTTGAAAGAGTTGCATTGTATTCATCCTTCATGTTAGCCTTTATTATATAATTGGTATTTTACAGGTAAGATGTCTGTTGCAATGCCTTAGAGCAAGATAGGTGAAAGCAAATGTGAAGTGGAGCAGTTGTATAAAGAGTTTTCAGGAGGGCTTTTTTCCTTGTTTGCGGTTTGTGTTTTGTGTTGTTGCCCCCTCCATTATTCTCCTGTAATAACATGAGGTGGGAGAATTCATTGTAACAGTGGTTGCTGAAACCACAGCATTACTGAAAAGTCCTGTTTTCCTTCTCTGCTGGCGAAATGTGGTAGCATTTACAGTACAGGTACACCCAAAGTTTGTTACATATAGTCTAAATGCAAAGGCAGAGATTGTACTTTTTTCATAAAGACAATATTCCAGGTAGTGTTTTGAAATTCAGGGCATGCTAGTGTCCTTCTCTCTGTGCTCACTTTTTGTTTTTGTATATCAGGTTTGCTTAAATATGAAGAGGTAGACTTATGCAGACAGACCTTTTTCTCTGACTTTGGTGTAGTAATTCCATTGATATTTATCTTTGCAAACATAAGCATTTTCCCTGTGTTCATGCTGGGAATTACCATAGTTTTGACTGTTGGTAACTTTGCATGTTCAGGTGCCTGAAAGAAGGGATAATGATAACTAGGGAGATTTACATCCTACCTCTGAGCAGCTGTTCACCTACCAGGAAGTTTTGACAATCTCAAATAATGTGGCATTCACATATTACTGTGTCATTCCAGATTGGTAGTGTTTTGTCTTCTGTATTAATGCCTGGGGCATGGCTTTTTTCTTTGTTAGATGCCTACATAGTAATTATTTTCAGTATTAATCATGCTTTAAAAACTAGTATTTCATTCCTCTGTAGAGATACTGTATTAAAATAGGATGTTACACACTTGGAAAGCTCTGCATGATGCAGATTTTTAAAATAATTTGTAATTAATTATGTTCTGTTTTGGGATTTTTTTTGTTTAACAGACTGCTTATTTGTTGACAAATGCAAAGCATTTTGTGAACATATAATGTACAATAAGCTTTATTCACATGAAATATTCCGTTTCTAAAGCTAACTCAACTTGTTTCCTAATAAACAAGTGCTCTTATTTTGCTTATATTGAGCTGTACTTCCACGGTTTTAGATACATGTATATTTTATCTTGTTAAATATTCTACTTGTTTTGTCTCTCCTCTTGTTTGGTTTTGTATTACACACCATCTGATTTGAGCTTTTTGGTTTTGGGGGGTTTTTTAACTTAATTGGTGTTAAGTGTTTCATGTAGTTTCAGTTTAGCTAAGCTGTTTTCTCTTGCTTCAACACTACATTTAAAAAAGACAGTGTTCACAACAAAAGCCTGGCTGGATAGGCCTTAGAAGAACCACCTCCTACTGTTTTATTTTTATGTTAATTTTGGTTATGTGCTCTCTTGGACATGCTGTTACTCAATGGGGCTAAAAGATTTATGGTACCATACTTTTCATACCAAATTAAAATGTGCTTAGAGAGGAACATTCAACTGGTGACTTGTCTGCAGCTGCTCAACTACCTTCAGTGTTCCAGTTATGATGCAATACAGAGTTGTAACATTTTCTGAACTGGTGCTGTGGTCAGAGTTTCTACATTAGGTTTGTGCTTGTAATTTCTTTCTCCTCTAGCAGGAAAAAAACCCAAACAAATGGGGGGGAAAATCGTGTCCTGGGGAATAATGTGATTTGAACTTGTTTTCTAAGCCACTCAGTTGTGCTGTTACAAAGAGACCTACCTTACCCTTTCACATTTTTTTGGTTTTCTCAAATGCTGAACAGTTACATTATAATTAAGGCTTCTGGGGAAATAGAAGAGGGCTCTGTGTTTGACCTGTCTTTGAGATGAGCAACCTCTCTGCTTTGTGTTGATGACCAAATTCATTAAGATGTGTACGAATGTAAAATTTCACCAACGCTTGGTGGAAATTCATCAGCTGTGTATGGAATGCAGACAGAAATACCAAATATCAGTGTGCACACTTACCCTTCTAAGTTTGTTCTCAAGCCCAGCAGGGACAAGAAAGGCAGAGGGAACTCAGCCATTACATTAAATAGCAGCCAGCTTGCTGAGCATGAGGTTTTAATGCCCTGTCAATGGCACTTTGCTTCTACTAGGTATTTTCTAAGGGAAGATTTTACTGTTGGGAAAGAGAGACAGAAATTAAGAGATTTCAGAAATGCACTGCTCATAGATTTACTGCATGTTGGTCAGTTTTTATAGCTCACATTTGCTTTGTGACCTCATCTCTCTTCAGTATATATTTGCCTAGAACAGAAAAACGTTACAGCCGTGGTCATGTAATACATTGATCTAAACTTTTTTACTGGACTTACTGCAGTCTGGTTGTAGGCTTGACCTTGTATTTCTCTTTCAAGTCCTACATATGTATGTTGTGTGGTCCAGTGCTTCTTTTCCATTAAAGAGAAATGGGCATCCTCCTTATGATGCAGTAATTACAGCTCACAGGTAGACACATTTTCAACATGCTACAATCTCTTGATTTGTGTCTGGCAAGGAGCATCAACTAGCTCTGCATTTATGTTTGGAAGGAAAAGCAAATGACAATTCCTAAAACTTCAAGTCATTTGGTTCTGAAATTAAAATACATATTTGAAATCTTTCTAGGCTAGCACATGGAAGGTTGTGTTCTTTTTAGGCCTTCTGATCTGCACCATGCTGTCTACTTGCCTCCCACTTGGCAACATGAGAAGGTCACTACTGCCTGCTGGGATGGAAGCAGGTGCTCATGTCAGTGGCAAAGATCTGCTGAACAGTAGTATACTTAGCAGTTGGAGTGATGCAAGTCAGCTGCCCAGAATGTAGCCTGGGAAAAGCATTCCCTGAAGCCTTCCTAGGATTGGATCTCAACTGTACAAGAATCCTTGGGTTTGGGGCTTAATTGGTTATGGCTTGCTAGCAGAAAGTGTGCTAGTCCTTGGGACAGTATCTCTTGAAAAAGTTCCTTAGAGCAAAGCTAAATCCTTAACCATAGGAAGCAGCATTTATGTAGTTAGAGGATTTGATCTTTTAGGGGGTTTTTGTTTGTAAATTCTGCTGTCTGTTTTGACCTGTATTTCAGTGAAGATGCTACTTCCTTTCTGTTCTACTGTGAATGTACATTGTAATGTATCATTTTCAAACCAAAGTAGTTCTCATGAGGTAGTGTTTTAGTTGGGAAGGGATAAGCAATTGATATGAAACCTTCGGGGTTTCTTTCAAAGGAGAATCCAGCACAAAACTTAGGAGGTCCTGAGAATTCAAATGTACAATTTACCTCCAAGGTCATCTTGAGTACTGGGAATGTTGACAATTATATCCATAGGAATTGGTTTCCAGTGCTAAGTGGTAACTGTTTCTGCTGGCGAGCTGCTTGGAAGGTGGTCAGTTGTAGCCACAGCTCTCTTCATAGAGAGCAGACGGCATGATTTTTCCAGGCATTTTCCTGAGGAAGGCTGTGAGAAGATCAGAGAAAAGAATGAGAAACGGTTATTATGTCCACTTGCTGCACCTGTTGTTGTACATATGTGGAATGTGTTATGGAGATTTGTTTACCAGAGGGTGGTTTCTTAATTGGACACTCATAATGGTGTTTGTATTGATTGACCAATTGGATCAGTCTGTATCAGGGTGACAAGTTTCTTAATAAGAAGTATAGTATAATATAGTAGAATAAAGCGATTGATCAGCCTTTGCAATCATGGAGTCAATGCTAATTATTACCCATCTGGGGGCCTGCAACAACATTCAGTGACTTACAAATTCCAGAAACACTTCTGTTCATGGCAGCCTTAGGAACTGCCTTGTTCTGCAGGCCGGAGTATTGGTGCATTCTCTTTTGTCACATAAATAGAAATGTCCTTCTTTACTGAATTACTTTTCTTTTAAACCCAAATTTGAGGTATTCCAAGTATGCTCTGCTTGGAGCATAACATCTTCAGAGCTGGCAAAGAAACCTTTTTGTGGGTGGAAGGGAAGATACTTGCTTAAGTTAGCATGTTTTGTCTTCAAGGACATCTAGACTGTAGATTTCAAAGTAATGAGGAAGTTAGTGTTTCTAAAATTAATGTTGTCCCCTGGTTCTGATAACTGCCACCTGTTTTTGCACAGTTAAAAGGAGGGCAATATTCCAATATTACCTTTTATCCCCTAGTCTGACTAGTTCTTTTGAGTAGAACATCTACAGCTATCTTATGACAAAGCAAGGCCATGCATAAAACCAAGGCTCTGCAGAACACTTTCCTGCCTTGAAGCTCCCAGAAAAAGGCCCTGTACCTAAACTAAGTTTGTACTGGACCTGAGCATGCCCTCCGCAACTCTAGAAAACCTGACATCACACATGGACATTCATGCAGGGAGGGTCTTTAAAAGCTCTTTGGAGGTTTCCTTTTGAAGGGAGGTTTGGAAAAGTTTAAAGTTTTGGAAAACTCCCTCTTTTTGTTTTGGTTGTTTTTATTTTTTTTAACTTAATAGTGAGAGGTCCATTATTGTACAGTGGCATACCAGGGAAATGGAGCCTGGGCTTCACAGTTATTCGTATTGCTGGACAGCTTTATGTGATGGGGATTCAACCCACCATACTTTGTAAGATTGTGCTTGGGGTAGCTGAAATACCAGGCTCTTTCTAAGGAATTAATTGCCAAACAGTGAATCTGACAAAGGTTAATGATTGCTCTGTGGTAGGATAGGTTTTACATTTTCTTATGTATTCTAGTTGGAACACATTGAAAGCTATTGAGTTACCCTGGATCTACATGTGAGTAGTGAGCTAGTTAATGTCAGTTGTTGGTTTTGGCAGCATTTATTTATAGGCACACAAAATTTTTTTTCAATTTATAGCATAATATTGTGATTATCTGGGAGCATAAGGGGAGAGTCATGGTGCTTACAGGCATGAAATGCTACTTCAATTATTCAAGCTTCAGCCCTAGGTTTTAGTCATAAATTCTAGTGTTGTGTTGCCAAGAAAAGTAAGAGGACAAATCCATTAGAAGCAGTAGGTGAAGTGTTCTAATGGTACTACCTTCACGTTGTAAACCTGCCTCTTTTTTCCACATCGCATTTCTAACCATCAGGCTTTAATCTCCCTGTGTCTGACATAAGGAACTTGAGCTTCTTCATTTGTTCTTTAACTTGTAGGAACATGTGTTTGCCATTTCTTAACTTCTGGTTTTGGTGAGATAAACTAATTTTCAGTTCTCCAGTTAGTGAAAGCACTATTTAAATTTACTTTACTCTTCCACTCCTTTTTATGAAAAGTAATTGTCAGAACTTGATATGATATTCCCATTGTTGTTGGTGCACCTCCTATGTTGTATTCAGCCTAGCCCTTCAATCCTAGGGTCTTACCCAACATCTTCATCATCCTCTGCATTTTTTTTACATCTGTTTTGTCATAGGACAGAGTGCTGCATTCTTAAAAGTACTTCTTCAATGATGGCTGGACTTTGGCTGCAGTAAAACACTTTTTGTCTGCTTTCACATAGACTGCTTTCAAAGAAGTTTATCTTTTTTGCTTACTCACATGAGCTGGGATCTTCTTAGGAGCCCGGGGTGGGGGGGAGGGGGAGGTTATTGACTTCTAATAACATTAACTAATTCAGGGCTGGGAACATATTCTTGTACAAACTGAATAAAATTTCCACCATCATTAATGATTTTTCAGTTACAGTCATATTACAGGATCTACTAGTTAGCCAGCTTTAATCTCTCTAATGTGTCATGTTGCTTCAGAATTGGTTAGTTCCCTAATCAACATGTCATGGAGTAGCCAACTAATATATTACAGAGCATCTAGTAAATTGCATCAACATTATCACTTTAAAAAAAAAATCTATTGTTTTCCCCAGGATTGATGGCACAGAAAGCAGGCTTATGATTTGTTTAAGTGGTACTTTGGAAATTATTGGTGGGGAGCTGGCATTTTTCCAATCCTCTGCTGTTTCTGAGTTTTTCAAAGGCTTATTAAAAATTGATATTGGTGGGCAAGCTTTTCAAGCTTTCCCAGTGTGGAATGGTCCTTCGAGAACAGATTGCACAGCCAACATCTGTGAAGGGTGAGACCTCTGCTCTGTGTCTTCAGAGAGTTAAATTACTCATCCCTGCCCCAAAGTTAGGAAACAGAGGTTGATGCAAAAGTAGGTGGCTTTCACGAAATCTTGTTGCCAAGGAGCACTGAGCCCCCTGGTGTGACCAGATGACCAGAAACTGCCAGGCACCCTAAGTAGCTCCCTTCTAAACAGACGAACACAAAAAGAAATGAAAGTGCAAAATAAATCTTATTGGTTGTGCCACTGGCCAAAGGATGTGAAGCCCAGCCCTTAACAGCTGCTTGAAAGGAAAGGATGTCAAATTAATATACTACCTATTCCTGTTACAGCTGCAGCCTGTTCCTTCTCTGATCTCCAGGCTGGACTTGCAGCCTTGGTTCCTGCACATCCGCTGTGTCTTCAGCCCCATGTTCACTGAGGCAGAAAGTGCCCAAGCGGTGGCCCTGTCACGTAGCATGCTCTGAGTTATGTAACCAAGTGCTTCATAGGGATTTAGAGCTACCAGTGCACAGAAGAGAAAGCACTAAATGAAATGCCTGTGGAGGACACAAATGAATTAGATCATCTATTAAATTTTTCATCTTTTGAGTCTGTTCAAGCCCAGCAGCATCAGAAGCAGTATAAGTCTGAGAATTCAGAATCTTAAAATGCGAAAGTAATGGATGAAGAGCCCATAATGAAACAGATATACATGGAGCTGTATTGCTTTTCTCCCTTTTTTTTCCTTTCTGAATACAGCAGCAGGAGTTTTGTTTGCCAAACTGACTATGTGTCCATCTTGGGTTTATCAACTTCCTTGCATATCAATCTGAACATTAATCATTTGCTAAAAGGAAGCTATTTCCTACTAGGGTGGATAATGCAGCATGAATGAAAGATATTTGACAGTCTTGCAGAGCTCGGAAAGAGGCAAAGTGATTTTATTTAATATAGGATTAAATCAGACCACAAGAAAAGTCTCATCTTAACTCTTCTCTCCCCTTCTACATTGTATGAGTGATATAATCAAAATTGAAAAGACTGTACATGGGCATAGCTGCCTTTCTATCACGGGAGGTTAGCTGACTCATAGCAGCAGAAAGTAAAATCCTTGTGCTTTATAGTAGGTTTGCTACTTTTCCGTGATTTCCCCTTGGTTTCAGTGGTTTGAGTTGTTTTTCAGGACACCATTCCACTATTTGATAGCCTAATATATACTGATGAGAGGGCGATAATAATATTCTACTACCTGCCTTCTCTTCCTTCACTTTTCATCCTATTGTCCCCTTGTTCAAACTTTTTATCAGCATTTGAACTGGGAATAGGAAAAATTATTTGTCACACTCTCAGCCTGTTATTGAGGTGCAGAACAGGGAGAAAAAAGGTTTGTTTCTGGCTTATGGCTAAAAAAAAACTAGATGTGTGGTAATTTCTGTCACATGCATTTAACAGAGTGCCTCTATTTGTGTTTCTGCCTATCTGTTACTGGGATGCTTGATGCAATTTGGGTCGATGCAGACTAGGTGGAGTAAATCTGAGCCAGTGGGGTGAGCAGTGCAAGGCTGAGGAGAGATGCATGAAAACAGACCACAGATGGGCGAGATAAACAGGCTCCCTGGGCTGTGACTGAGGAGGCAGGTCTCTTTAATGGCTCTTAGCAACGCCCCTGCTCTGACCCTCCCTATATGTGAGGAAAATCAAATCAATATACTGTTCTTCAAACCACAATGCTGCAGCAGCAGCAGGGCATTGTGACAGCCTGCATCTCTTAAATTCATCTTTGCTTTTCAGTGTGCTGATCTCTGGATATCCATCCTTGCATCTCTGCTGAGGAAGACTCTGCATCTTTAATCGGATTGCTTGAGCTCCCATGCACAACCTTCTTCTTATTAGCAAGTATTAGGTAGGCAATTTTAAAGTGCTTTTGGATTTGCAGGCAGCTGTAATGTTGATCTGACAACCCTATTGTATTCTCTATAAACATAGTAGAAGCTTCTCTTTAAAACCTACTGTGTTTTAAATCTTGCTTTTTTCTGTTTTTGTGTTTGGGTAGGGGGGACTGCTGTTTTTTCCTTCCTCTTAAAAAAGATGTAGCTAATTTGTGCTTTTGGAAAAGGACATTCCCTCGTTGATCCCTCCCCTGTTCTGTGGAGCTATAACCCGGTGCATATACAGTTACTTGCAGTGCTGATGAACATCTGTTCAACTGTCTAACATTTAGGGCAGGCTGCTTATTCTTTTATTCTTTAATTTTCCTGTGCATACTTCAAAGATGTGGACTGTGACTCTGCCCACTGAGTAAGTTCTCCCTTGTTTCCAGAGATGGCTAACAGAGGACCAAGCTATGGCTTAAGCCGAGAAGTTCAGGAAAAGATTGAACAGAAATACGATGCAGAATTAGAGTCTAGACTGGTGAACTGGATTATTGTACAGTGTGGAGAACAGATAGAGCACCCTCCTCCTGGAAGGCAACATTTTCAGACCTGGTTGATGGATGGAACAGTGAGTGTTTTGTCCAATTGCCCACTTTAATGTTTTTATCTGCACAGTGCTCCTGTGTTCTGTCTTCATTTAGATAAATTGATCAGAGCTCATGGTCAGTGCAGAAATATACATCTTAGGATCTGATTTATTTCCTTTTGACCAAGAGTCTTAATCTCAGAATATAAATTATCCTACTAGTACACTGAGATCAGTACAATATTTATGAATCTTATGAGTCATGCATGTTTTATATATAAGTATGACTCATTCCTTCAGCTTTTTCTCTCATGCAGTTAAATGAGATCTTTTTTAAAAACAAGATGTATACGTTTATCTTAAAGAAAAAATCAGTGTTGACAAGGAAAGGCAAAGAGATATAGCAAATTTGAAGGACAGGATTGTGTCATAACTGTCTTCTTGGGAATAATTCTGTCGCTAAAACATTGTATTCCATTGGTTTATTGAACAACAGGCAGATGCTGCTGTTTGCAGCAGCTGTAAGACTATGCTAATCATTGAATCTCTGCCAAAGTGACTTTAACAACATTTCAATTGATATTGCTTATTTTTTGACTTGGGCATTCAGCTTCTTCTCTGTCAGTTGTTATATAACCTCTACCAGTGATTGCTTTGCTGTTTCTAGCAGATTAGGATTTATATGGTTATGCTTTTGCCTCATTTAATGAAAGCTTTAATGCTTTTCTAATACACTTTGATTATTATCAATTCACTTTTTGTTTTTAACTGAAGAAATTATGTCCCTAACAGAAACTGGCCAGGCCAAAAGCATTTTGCAACATCACTTAATAAGCACAAATTGCCTTCTAGTTTGGTGCCTGCTTTCTAATTTTGTTTCTGTCTTTATCTCTCAGCTGTTATGCAAGTTAATAAACAGTTTGCATCCAAAGGGAAATGAGCCTATTGCAAAGATCTCTGAATCAAAAATGGCTTTCAAGCAGATGGAACAAATATCTCAGTTCTTAAAAGCTGCTGAAATCTACGGAGTAAGAACAACAGATATTTTCCAGACAGTGGATTTATGGGAAGGTAAAAATAATAAACTGAAAGTCAGTTTACAGTCTTCATTTTACTTTGCTTTGATGTGCATTTTGTCTTGGCATATTCTCTAATGTAATTATCTATTTTTTCTGTTTGCCTTACCTCATTTCCATGTTCTTCCAGTGCTGCATTATTTCTTCTGAGGGATTTATATTGCCCTGAGGGCATAACAGAACTCTTCCAAACTCACATGTTATCCAAAACCCCATCATTCTGATAAGAAATTCACAGGCCTAATAAAACAACTGTTCTCTCTGCTAATTATTTTAAAGTAAATAGTTCCTAATAAGAACATCAAAAACCCTGATTTTCTGATGACAAAATTTTATTGCAGTCTTCAAATTATAAGCAAAGCTTAAATTGGAGCTAAGAAATGCATTCCCAGGAGCATATGTGCTTCTGTGAAGCTTATGAGGGTTCATTTATGACTCGTGAGAAACAAAACTCACTGCTTAATGCCATGTTAGCTGACCTTCTCTCTCTAAGGAGACTTTTAGGAGAGGTCACTGGCAAGAGCAAAAAACCTCCGGGTGCTTCTGTGGTTTTACAGTAAGGCAGGTGAAGTCTCCCTCCCAGGCTGGAAATGGAAACTGCTTGTTCTAGTTGCTGAAGAGCTGAGTCATTTGTGCATTCATGGAGCTGGTTTTGCTCACTTCTATGGTGGTACATCCCATCCTGGTGTTCAAACCAAACACACTGTATATCCTGCATCTCCCTGGACAGGGTGATGCAATGCTTTGGCTAAGCACTCAGAGCAAAGACAGCTGCAGAGCAGTGAAAGGCACATATGAAAGGGACAAAAATCTTCCATGAGAACCAAACATGGAAAGAGGAAAACAATCCACTGAGAAAGCTGGCCAGCATAGTTTGTGTAGGAGCACACATCAAGAGAAATAAGTGGGGTGTGTTTTCACAGGCAGTTGGAATACATGTGGAAGAGGTCATTCCTCTGAAGGACAGCTGGAGAAATGAAAGACTAGGGAGCTCTTCATGAATGGGTTAGAGGGAAAGGACATACGGACAGATGGTGTTACTGGGATCTGTAAATGTCTCAGAGTGCCAGATTTGCTTGGCAAATCCATACCCTTGGCACAAGGGCAGGATTGTTTCTTCCAATTTAGTCTTTAGTGTTTTATGCAATCTATCTTTACATGTCTTAAATGAAGGGATTTTCACTTCTCTGAAGTAGCACCTTCCCACCCCTCAGCCTAGCAGACTGTTGAGAGAAAAGCTCCTAACTTGTAAGGGATGATAATTGCTCATTTCAGATGTTGTTCTTTACAGTCTTTTGCAACTCATAATGGCTTCCCACCATGCATATGAAAATATGGTACATTGATCCTTATGAGGAAAAGAACTTGTTTTGAAGACATAATGCTCTTACTGTTAGTGGCTGTCTCCTAATTTCCTTTCACTCATCACCTTTTCTCAACAGACATAAGGTGAAAAGATAGTAACTTCTAGAGGACAGGAAGTCAAAACAGAACTTGCATCCTAGGAGGAAGACATAGTAGGTTTTTCTTCACTGTTATTTTAAGACTTCCCAGACCTAATCTGTAGCTCCTCACTTTCCCACTCCCTTTTCATCCTTCCTGCTGCTCATTTCAGTGCTGGGATGACATAGTATGCCTGTCCAGTAGGGAGAGCTCTTTGTGTCTCACTGTAACTCTGACCTCTGGCATCTGTGCTGCTTCAGGGCTGAATTGTCTGGACAGGGATGCCTTAGCTGGGCAGAAAGAACACTCTCTATTTCACTGTTTCATAATTGCAGCACTCCTACACTTCACACCATAATCTCTTTAGAAAGAGAAATGTCAATGTAGGTTTATAGGGAAAGAAAAGTGTGTGACTGAGAAACAGCTTTCCCCTGGCACTAATTGTTTCTCATGAGCTTTTGCTTTGAAATTCTTAGCAATGATTAATGAAAATATTTTAGGATATGATCTACTGTTGGCTGTTTCAAGCTCACTCAGTCCATCTGTTGCACTTTTCTTCATCTCTTTGGCTTCTTGATCTAGGGGAAGTATCACCTCTTTTTTGGCCCCATCTTGCATAAATGTACTGTGCTGAGCAGCTTTCCCTGATCCACACCCAAGACATGTTTGCTGCCTGTTACAGATCCCTCCTTGATATACTTCCAGGCAGGCAACAGGCAGGTGAATCACTGGGTATTTTTTCAACATTTACAAAAAAAGCATTTCAGGAGTACTCTGCAGAGCGGTTCTCCATCTTTGTTTGAACTTTCTCCTTTCTGGACTTGGAGAGGAGGTCTTTCCAGATAGGTTTCGCCTAAAGAGAAAGGCTTGGAACAAGAACTGAGCAGAGACCCCTTCCTCCTTGTTTTAAAAACAGTGCCAAATTCCTATACAATGCTGTGCTATTCAAAGCACACACTGCAGAGGACACTGAGATGCAGGAGTGTCATCAGTGTGGGTCCCTGAAGAGAGGCTGAAGCTGTGGGCTAGGTGGGCGGCCCACATGGCTGTCAATAAACAAGTACTGGAGCTGAGGGAAGGCACTGACTACAATTTGCTGCAATACCAGAGTTGAACCTGGCTTCAGGGAAGGTGTATGATCCCTTCTGTCAGGTAACTGCACTGAAAATTTAAAATTTTTCCCTGCCTTTTTTTTTTTTTTATGCTGACCATCAAGCCCTTTGTATCCTTTGCTGGAGTAGGGCAAGTAACACAAGACCACTTGGATTCAGGTCTTCCCTCTCCCACAGCACTCCTCTTATGTAGCAAGGAGTCTCTGAAGAGCAGAGCTGTGGCTTTGTTTTGTCACATGTTATTCAGCTCCCATTTACCCAGTTTTCCCCCTGCAGCATCTCCCACTTTTCAAATGTGACAAATAAAGCAGAGCTGAGCACAGAGCATGGGGGGGCTGCCAGATGGCTCTGCAAGGCTGATCATCGTATTTCACTGCCTGTCTTTTGTTCCTTTTGCTTTTTTCCTTCGCTTGCCATCATTATTCAGCTGATTCACTTTTAAATCCTTCTCCACATCTCTTTTTATCCCAGGCAGTCACTGCTCTCCTGCTATAGAGGAGGCATCCCAAGGACATTGTATGTGGCATCTGTTACAGCATATGGTACATCTGCTGCTGTGGGAGCTCTTGGGGTTCCTGCCTCATGCTCCTCTGGGTGCGCCTGCAGATGTGCATGTGGGGAATGTCAGCTCTGTGGCTGCCCTCCCCAGCAAGGACCCTTCTGATGCAGTTTGCCTTAAATACAGTAAAATAAAAAAGTTCTGGAGGGCTGACAACTTATTTTATGAACAAATGGTCCCCTGCAGATAGGATTTTTATAAACTTTAGTAGTCTGTATGACAGCCACAGTTGGAAGCTGATAAATGTTTTCAGCTTTAGTGTGCTGTCCTTACTTCAGCCACTGTGTTACAGAGCCCTGGACTACATCTGCCTGTAATCAGGGTGATGCACCACAGAAACACAGAGTGTGCCCTGCTCCCCTCCCTCTACACTCCAACTCATCTACAGTGATGCCCATTAATATTGTTCCACTGGAGGTATTTCTGAATTCTGTTATCATCGTGTCTCTGGTGTCTCTTTTTTTCTGAATTGCTTGTTTTCACATGTGAAGAGTCAGAATTAGATCTGTTAACTAGACACATTACTTTAGGAAAGAGAAAGAACTGGAATGAAAGAGGCAAGGAGAGTAAAAAAAATGCTTATGGAAGAATTTAATAAGGGAGAGGCAAAAGGCAGATTTCCAATAACTTACTACCTCACACAAACTGGAAATACCTGCTGCAACTTATTTTCATTAGAAAGTATTCCAAAAGGTAGCATGTCTGGACTGGGTAATAAGTTATGTAACTTCTATTTGGCTAAAGCTGAGACAAGCCCTGACTTTGTGAACTGAGAAATGACATAAGATAGCATAGGGAGAACATGGGAAAATAGTGGACCAAATGGGAAAAATTAAAGGTATGAAACTGAATAGCATCATAGTAAGCAGGAAGGTTTAGGAAGGTGCTTTGATGGTAATTTGGGAAGGACTGATAGAATTTATCTGCACAGGATCTCTGCTGTGAGCTTTGTTACCACAGGGATTAAACTGTCTCTGAATAAACTGAGACACACCACACACTATTTAACACACTATTCTCCTTCAGCCACATTTTACTGACTATATTACCATTATTTGCATACCAGAATAATCTCTCCTTAGGAGAAAATTTTGTCAAAGTGGTTCTATAGACTTAAAATGGTATGGAGGAAGGCATTAAAATAATCAAAGGCTTGGAAATCTAGAAATGCCTGAAAAAGTAAGTTTTACTTTAACTCCATCCCTTTGTTGACTTTAATAAGCTCTTGCATGTCAGTATTTTCATTTCAGCTATGATAAAATAGCATTTATAGTTCTGTTAATGCACATCTTCAGGAACCTGGGAGAGTTAGTTAATACATCAGATAAAACTGGTTTTCAATGTGCCAAGCTATTTGTTGAGCAAAGATTTCCTACATTAATTTCACTGTGTGGCTTTCTAGGGAAGGACATGGCAGCAGTGCAGAGAACCTTGATGGCTTTGGGCAGTTTGGCAGTCACCAAGGATGATGGCTGCTACAAAGGAGATCCGTCCTGGTTCCACAGGTAAAATCCAGAGCTCAGCTGCCCACAGCTGTCTTCCCTGGGAAGCTAGTAATATCATCTGCCTTTAGGCTTTAAGGAAATTTATTCAGAAAGGAAGGGAAGAATATTTCCCAAGTTTCCTTGTAATAGTGAGATTTTTCTCTCTGGAGGCTACAGATGGGAAGCAGGAAAAGTGTACATTTGTCATCAGATTTGCTCTCTCCCATCAGATAGCAGACCGAAGGACTAAGGAAGACAAGGCTGTTGAGGATGTCTGTAAACCCTCAAGTAGCAACCCTCTCACTTAGCAAAGATAAGCATGAAGTCTCTTTACTTTTTTCATCCAGACAAAAATGATTTAATTTCCTAGGCTTCTTTATTCTTGGGGAGCACTGCTTATCTGTGAAGAAGTCTCTGTCTTGGCAAAGCTGTTTATTTGTTCTGAAGTTCCATTTATTTTGGCTAGGGAGGCTATAAAGCAGGGACAGGAAGAAAAGAAAATCCTCCCACAGGCATATTATTGACAAAAGTTTCTGCCATCCAAGAGTATCTCTTACACAGAAATGTGGAAGGCAGGTTAGCAAAGAGACTTCTGACTGCTTGTCTTTTCTTTGCTTGAATTTTCTGATGACTAGGTGAGGCTCAGCAAAAATAAAGCAAACTTCACTTTGTCTTAAACACCAAGCTGGTTAAACTCTGTTAAAATCTGAGATTTGAATTTCAGGTGAATAAATGCAAACTCCTATGTAAGTTTTGCTTTAACCTGATTTTATGAAATCAGGTTACATTAACTTAATACACTGCACAAATAGATTTATATTTATGGAATATAATTAGGTTTAAAATTTATATATTTCAAATCCAGTTACATTCTTTAATATAAACCAGACATGAAATCACTATGACCCAGACAGGCTTATTTGTTTTATGTAACTAAAACGAAGTCCCACATAGAAAAAATAATTTTCATCTGGACTCTTAATTGTGGGTAGGAACAGCTTTTTTTTGGCATGGATGAAGATGTGATCACCTCCCTTCTCTTCTAGCTGTCTGTCCAACCCATACTACTTGGATAGCCAATCCATATCCATTGCAGTCCCTGTGAAGCACCATGTTACAGTTGCTGCCTTAAGGAAAACCAGTGTTACGGCATTTTGCCAGTCAGGAGCTGTTTCCTGAGTAGCTTCCCTATCCCTTCAAGCAGACCAAACCCTCTCACTGCCACCCAGTGTTACTCATAATTCAGGGCTTTCAGGATGATTCTTAATTGCCTTAAGTTTAATTGAGAGACCAGTATCAAACAGAGTAAGAATATCCATGCAGGGATCTACAGTGATTAGGATAATGCCGCACTTGAGGTAAGCCATTTAACTTTCTATTGCCAGTGTCTCACATTCCCAGTGCCATCAGACTGATGTCCCTGTCCTTGCATAGCAAGATTCCTGGATCCACAGCTGTTTGTTATTCTGTGGCTTGGCAAACACAAGCACTAGTGTAAAGTCGGCACAAAAATTTGACAGATCTGGTGGGCTCAGTTTTAGGTAAGAGTGATGCCAGACAGGCAAAACAGAACTTGACATAGTGTGAGACATGGCAGCTGAGTAGATTTGCCTTCATCTCTTTTCTTAGTCTTAGTTTGGGCCATTTCCACTCATCTAAAAACAAATCTCATACATGTTATCTGTAAGACCATCATATACTAAAGGTGGGGCTTGTGATGGTAAAAATAACACTATATGATCCAAGCCACATATGTAATCAACTTTTATTAGTCTAGCCAGGCTATCCTTTAGTCTCTCCTTTTATTTCTTCTTTGCAGTTCTTATTTTTTTTTCGGTTTAATTACTTTTTGACTTTCTGTGGAAGTACTCATCAACATAGCAAAAAATTCTAGGAGGAAGGAGAAAAGAACAGTAGAATACTTTCCTGTTCTTTTAATTAAAATAGAGGCAGACACAGCGAACCTGAGATTCAATTAGGTAATAGGAGTTGTTCTAAAAACATCCTCTCATGAAGATCCTGGCAGTAGTTCGCTGCCTGTGTAAGTATTCTGGAAAAAAAATTAAGCACCAGTGAGAGGAGCCTGCTTTCTGAGGCACCACAGTTCTGTGTGCCTCCCCCAAAACAGTGAGTTTTCTGGCAAGAGCTGTGGGATCTGTGGTGGGCCTCTATAAGCTCTCTTATTAGCCTATACTTCACCACTTGAGGGCTCATTCTGGAAAATGACTGGTCAGCCCTGGTGTTCTGTGGATCTTTCTCCCCCTTCCACTTTGCTGGGCTTTCACGTGGGCGTGAGTTCGTCTCCTGCAATTTCCTGAACACCCTGAGCCTAACAGAGGGTTTAAGTGCTTTTTCAGACTTGAGCCAGGGTTGTCAGCACAGTGCAGGATCTCATCCTCATAGAGAGGATCATATTGATGGTTTTCAACCACAGCAGGTACCTAACCTAGTATTCTCATCTAGTGGAGGAATAGGAAAGAAAGGGGGAGCTATAACTTGAAGCCATACTGCTGCATAACCTGAAACCTAATCACAGGACAAACAGACACAGCAGGGAAATAGATTCTACACATGTGGGAGTAGAGTCTGGTAGTCCCTCAGTCTGGGACTCTGCTGTCATTTGATAACAATAGCCTGGTCCTTCTCCATCCTAAATTGCTTGTTTTCCTCACCTAGTAGAAATGAAAGATGAATCCAAGACGAACATTTTCTTGTGAGGCAGCAGAGTGCAAACTTTGCTCCTTCTGCATAGCTGCCACTTTGGCCTTCAGTGCTATTTTCAGAGAGAAAAAGGCTTCTTTTATGCTCCAACAAAGGTTCATTGATCCAAACGGCTTTTGAGACCAGGGACACTGAACAAAGTGGTCAGTAGGTTTTGGCAGAAGATAAAGAACTGTCATACAGTTAAGACACAGGTTCAACGGGCAAAGCCTATTGCTTAGGAGGTGAGAGATCTGGAAATGGCAACAAGGCAAACATTCTGTCCTGCTGACAACCAATGTCCCCTCTGCAAAAATGATTAAGTGCCTTCTCTGACCCACAGCTGTTCTGGGTACACTCAGCTTTTATTTAATCCACTGAGTTAAATTACACCAGTTTTTACTGTTGCTCTAGATGGGTATCAACTTGTAGTACAGCACAGGTAAGTGTCTTATTGATCAGATCCCATGGACTACAGCTGTTAAGAGCTATAGTGCTCAACATAAATTAACCCTATTTTGTGTTTTATATACAAAACTGTATAAATATTTTACCTGTCACAGCTTCTGGGGAAGTCCATTGGGGTTCTGCAATAACAGGGACAGTAAAAGTCTAAAGTACTATAGATTTGAGTAGAGCATTACTTCTGCAGGAAAGCAATTAGCTCAGCCAGTACAGTCCAGCACATGGGATGGGGCAAATGACTTAATGCATTACAAGGGATATGAGCCAATTCCAGATTGATTTTCATGATCACAATCTCTGTGATTTCATGATCCTACACAGAATGATATGTATGTATCTTGGTTTTTTTGTGTGTATCTGGACAGGAAAGCACAGCAGAATCGACGAGGATTTTCAGAAGAGCAGCTTCGGCAGGGACAGAATGTAATAGGCCTTCAGATGGGGAGCAACAAAGGAGCATCACAGTCGGGTATGACAGGCTATGGGATGCCAAGGCAGATTATCTAAAAGCATCTCTCTCTGTGGAGAAAACACTCTTTCTGCAGCATGGTCTATTAGGGAAAAAAAAAAAGAAAAAGAAAAAAATGCTTATTAGTTCCTTTTCTGCCTGGTTTTTAAAAGTTAGGCTCTCTAAGGTTTGGGGTATTTTTGGTTTGGTTTGTTTTCTTTGCAGCTGCAAGAGCTCACCTAGGAACTTGGGTTTTTGTGGTGGTATGTGTCAGTTCACAGCACGTGCGCACTGCTGCCTCCTACTTTTCACTTCTGAACTATGCAAAGGCAATTATTCTGTATTAATTTATTTGCAAAGTGTTATCTTCCATATTTGTCTCACGCTGCACTTGTATTTCAACCAATAACCTCATTCTTCAATTAGTGATGATATTGTTTGACTGAAGAATAAAGACAAAATAAAGATACCTCAAAGACTCTTTATTTAAAGGAGGTAAAAGCTGAAACCAACAACTACATGGTACAGTGCAGATGAGTTAAATATTTTCAATGGTCAATCTCTCTTATCTCTAACCCAGAGCGCTCTCTGAGTGACTCCCTGCTATAGTGTTTACAGTCTGTGTTATATGTTCAATTTAGTGTTTGTCTAAAGGCACACCCAAAGTATTTTCCTGAAAAGAAGATTTATTGTCCACTGAGTCTGATTCATGTAGTCACAGCCAATTTAGCTCAGATTTTTCTTGACATAGTATGCTGGGTCATCTGCAGCCCATAAACTTGTGGAGCAAGTTAAAATCAGTTTTATAGGGAAAGCAAAGGCCACATGTGAAAACAAAGCAAAGCAAGGATTAATTCAGTATTTCCCACTGGAAAGTAGACATTTATCCGCTTCCTGGAAAGCATGGCCTCAGCATGCATGATGGTTACTTGTCACCACAGTTATTCTCTTTTTCCTCTTCCCTGAGCTTTTGCTGCTGACCATGACACAATACGTATGGGATATCCTTTGGGCAGGCACTGTCAGCTGTTCCAGCTGTGCATCTCCCAGCTTGTTGCCCACTCACAGTTGTGGGGACAGAATGAGAAAGAGAAAAGACCTTGGCACTGTGCAGGCAGTTTAGCAGTAGCCACTACTGGTGAGTTATCAACTTCTTCAGTCCCCAGTCCAAAGCACAGCACTCAGCCAAACTCAGTACACCCACCAGCAGGTGAGTCTCCAAACTCAGGGAATTCTCCACTGTGAATGAACAGTCTGTCAGACAGAGGTGAGAACGGGCTTAATCTTGTGATAGTTGCTACTATACCAAGCAAAGCACAAAACAAATCGTGTTTTAAATGCAAAGCAAGAAATGGAACAAAAGTACCAGAATGCTTCTGACTTTCAAAACACCCACAGTTCAAATTCAAATAATCTGTTATGCTCAGTGAAGGGCTGTAAATGTGGCTAGTGGTTCATTTGGAGACAGTTTTCTGCAGTATCAGTAGAAGAAGTGGCTGACACAGTCACCTGGCCACCAAAGGCAATCAGAGCATTCTCTGAATACTTGACTTGCCAGTCAGTACAACTGCCTTGGGGCTGTGCCCCACACAAACTTGAGGGGTGCACACTATTTTCTATCCAGGTTTCCTTGCTATTGACTGTCTCTGGGCTTTCACCCACAAAGCCCATTCACCTCTTGCCCACAAGCAAGAGGGAAAGGAAACATGATAATTGAACCCTATGGGTCCTTTGGATTTTTTCTTTTTAATTCATTAAAATCTTCCAAGAAGGCCTGAAAACATAATATGTAGGCAGGTAACAAATGAAGATTAATCAGTTCTGACAGCTCTCTAAGTGCCTACATATATAGATGGGGTGATTTCTGTCTGGCTTTGAACCCAGTGACATCCGCTAACAGCTAGGTGTTTACTAAGTAGCCCTAAGGCCAGCCACACACAGGTTCATGTGGCTTCAAAAAATTTCTGCCACCGAGTAAACTGAAAAGATGGTTCCTTCAGCCCATAGGAAGCTCTATCTTTCCTGTCAGGAGAAGAGAATAACATCTCCCTGCTTCAGCCAAGCACTGCATAGAAAGTGATATGAAGATCATGCTATATCGTTGGGGCTGAGTGGATCTGCAGTATCTGCCACTGAAGAGGTCCTGCCCCCACTTGTACCTCCTCTTACAGCTGCCAGAGCATCTTGGCTCCTCCACTGTCCTACTGTCACACTGGTTTGTGTTTACTACCTGTTCAGGGCTATTCTTCTGTTACTTAGGGGAATTAGCTCAGCAGAGGAGCAGATGACAGCTCCAAAGGGTGCATCTCAGACAGAGGAACTCACACTTCAGCCGTGGTAGGGCAGTAGTTCAGTGCAAAGTATAGTACATAACTTCCCCCTAGATATGACATTAGTTGTAGCATGAAGAGACCAGCAGGTTTTCTTACTAAAAGCAAATAAGCTGATTTCTGATAAAGAAATCCGGGCTCATGGCAAGACATATGCCTGCCACCAGAAATTTCACCTTGGTGAATGTGAACAGCAGCCACCATCCTCTAATAGAAACTACAAAGTCATACCCACAGTGGGTGAAATGGCTGGATGGGAGGAGCTGGAAAAACTGCCTTCAGACAGGTAAGAGGTCTGAGAGGTCCTAACCTGATCCTCTGCCCCACACCACCCTCACAGGGGACACAGCCTGCAGGATCAATCCCAAATTTGGTGACCTTGGCCTCCCTTCTCTGGCTGCAGAATTTTCATTCCATTTTCCATTCATATGTCCTCCCTGAAAACACCATTTTTAAGAGCTACATGACAATTAAATTCCCAGGATATATTGCTTTCCTTATTTCTGACGCTAACAACCTCATTGAAGTTATAGGAAACATTGTGTGCTTGCGTATTTAAAAAAAAAAAAAAAAAGTAACCAACTTTATTAGGGAAAAACAGCTAAATGCTCCAGGAAAGAAAATCTATTTCATGTAGCTCCAGACACAGGGTAACATAACATAACATAACATAACATAACATAACATAGCATAACATATTCTTTCATTACCTTAATCCATCAAACTAATCTAGCTGTTAGTACCTGGCAGTCAATGCTGCAAAGTATACTTTATTCTAGGAGTTAGCTTTATCCTTTAATATTCCCATACAGCAGATATAGAAATAATAATGTTACTGTTAATTAAATGCTAATATGCTCTGGCCTACAAATGTTCTTCCATTAAAATATCCTTACTACTAAGTTTACAAACATACTAAGCTAAGAAGTAAATCAATACAGTTAAAACCATGTTAGTTGCCACCAAGTTAACAGAAAACATCACTTCTCTTATATTAGCAATAAGCCATTGTAAATTTGGTTCTACTGCATCAAAAGCACCTATGCAGAGGTCCCAGAAGGCTATTTAATTCATGTGGCAACCTTGTGTATTGTTACTAGTTAAAAGCCTTGATATACATTAGAATATAGACATACAGGAGCTTTGAACACTGAGGGGCAGAGTGTCTGTTTGGGAGGAGGGGTTTATGTGTTTCCTCTCCTAGCTCTCTAACGCTTAGAGGGACTTTCCCCTGCAGATGATGAACAGCATCTCACTGAAGACTTTGGACTCAGTTTGACAGCAAGGACAAACGAAAACAAGACTCCCCACACACTGCCTATAATCCCGTTTAAAGCCTGGTTGTAACTTGATGAGCTATCCCAGGAATGGAATTGAATGGAATGGAATAGAATAGAATAGAATGGAATGGAATGGAATAGAATAGAATAGAATAGAATAGAATAGAATAGAATAGAATAGAATGGAATGGAATAGAATAGAATAGAATAGAATAGAATAGAATAGAATAGAATAGAATAGAATAGAATAGAATAGAATGGAAAAGAATATTTTTGTGATTAAAAATAAAAAACATTGTAATGTCATGCCCTTCAATGGCTAGAGAAAGCCTCATCAGAGCAGGCTGGGCCAGAAACATCTTAAATACTGTCACCCTTGAGCTTCATCCTTTGCCATACTTCTAGACAAGTAAATAACATTTATTTGCCTTTATAGAGGTTTTGAGACCATGATCTCGTTATGGACAATTCCTAAATAACTTCTTTTTAACATTAAGTTGGCATCTAATAGCCTTATGAAAGGATGTTTAACAGCTTTGTGGGGGAGGAAGAACTGCATATATGAGTATGGGATCCAGGTTTATCTCCATGTATAAGAAGAGCAGAAAGAAAATACAGTGAACAGAAAGTCAGTACGAAGTTCAGCCAGTTCAATTAAGCTGGAGTTTGAGGGCTGTCAGGCTAACATAAAAATACCTGTTTAAAATAAAAACTAATGAGGGTGAACACTATGACGATGCTTTGCTCTCCAGTAAATGAGCCCACAACATCACTTTCTAAGATGCCTGTGCTAAACAGCATCTCCCACACTCAGCAACAATGAGAGTAGAAGAAAGGTGCTCCTTGCAGCAATAGGCAGCAGCAGCCCTGTCCCTTTCACCTGGGAGCAGTCTGTGTGTGCTGTTCACAGGCCACAATGCATTCAAACCAAGCTTTCTTGTTTTACTGACTTCTTAGGACCAAACAGAGCCCCCAAGGAGAAAGGATAAGAATTCAGGACATAAAAGTTTCACTTATATGTCTGTAATTGATTGCATTTGGCTCTGGCTGCATTGTTGGGATTGGCTACCTCCATTCTAACTCCATTCATAATTGTCCATACTAACACTAGTGGTTGTTTGAACAGCTCAGATATTAATAGCATCCCTGTTATGGTAATGTCTCCTAACTAGAAATAAGCTTTAAATATGTTGAGAAGAGAAGTGAGCACCTTTAGAGGAAAGAAATTCAGTCATTTCTCTAAGCCTGTGATTCTATGATTGCCACAGTAGGTCCTGAGCAATAGAGCGAGGCGTTACCAAGGCTGCAGATAAGCCTGTGTACACAGACCTTCCAGCTATTTTGTCTTCTATAAACAGCTATTTTGTCTTCTATAAACTTAGGAGAAACATAAAAGCTGATCGTTTTAATGCATGCTACCAAAGGAAACAATATGCAACACCATAAATTTAAGGCTGTCACCAAACAGAGTAACAGACAATTTTGTCAACATGAGTTTTGTGCACAGTATGCTCATGACAGGAAACAAGCTATTTTCCTTTTCTATGGGGCTTGCCATCTTGCAAAAAGGGCAGGCAAGAAGACAGCACAAGCCACTAGCAGGAAAACATTCAGAAGCAGCCACTACGCCACACCCTAAAAAATCAATGTATCTATTTTAACTTTGCTGAGGTTGCTCTGCCCACATGAATCTCCAAAATAAAACCACCACAGTTCTACAACTAAGGCTGAGCAGTACAAAACAATGAGATAAAATGGCAGAGGGGGACAAAAAAATATTAACAGAAGTAAAATCACTGCCTTGGATTGAAGGAAATTCTGCTTTCACTTGCATCGTTTGCACTACCACACAGTGGTAGTGTGACCTTGGCCTCCCTTCTCTGGCTGCAGAATTTTCATTCCATTTTCCATTTATATGTCCTCCCTGAAAACACCATTTTTAAGAGCTACATGACAATTAAATTCCCTGTGACATTCAAGTGAAGTTATAATGCCATTCCTCAGATGTAGAAATAGATTTGTCTGTGATACTGTTGGGTTTATAGGGGATATTAGAAAGGTGACCTTTCTCACTAATGAAATTTCTGTTAAAGGACTCACTTAGGTCAAAATGTTACTCTGTTATTGGGCAGCAGTAAATCTTATGTTCCAGTGAGCCAGTGCTCTGCAGACCATGTGGCAGCTTCAGTGTTTATGTCTAGGTTCAGAAGAAGTGATGTCCAGGAACTCAGGAGAGCGTTCTGCTTTCCTGAGATCTGCAGGGCCCAGCTTCCTGGTGAGGGCACAAGCAGTGCTAGAGGGAAGGAGGAGGCAGCCTCAGGCTTTTGGGGACGGGCAGCAGCCCATGTCTGAGACGGGCTGGTGACTGCTGTTGCCTAAAATCAAAGAAAAATTTCCAAACAATATTAAGAGTGCCTATATTAAAATGAGGTCTTTAATGAAAGCTTTCATATGCACAAATACGGCTCTGCACACAAGCACAATTGATTTACTACAAATTTTATAAGGGTAATTAATTAGTATATCTAGCAGATACATCCAATAAGAGACCAGTTGCCTCAGTAACCCACCCTTGGGGTCTGCACCTTGGAGTTGTCCAGGGACATCTTTGCCCTTTTTCTTGTTATGTCTTCTAAGTTCTAATGCAAACCATGTCCTTGTTAGAATTCCTCTTATTGAAAATAAGACTAAACAGAATTTTAGGAATGAGTTAGACAGGGTTAGCTTATTTTCTAAAATGTGGAAGAAAGGGCAGGAAAAGTACTAGAAGCTGTATGACTATGTATTAACAGTCTACAAAACTACAAGTATGTGAAAAATATATGAAAAGCAAAAATCTTCAGGCATCACTGCTGAGTACTTTCAAACTGAATTTTAAGAAAGGGCATGCATTGTTATCTTGTCAGCAAAGATGTGAGGTGGATGAAAGCTTTTTTGTTTGCACAAGAATAAATGAAATCTTCTGTTTCTCTAATTTCTTGTCAAGACACAGAAAGGCCAGCAAAAATGAACAGGGTTTGTTTCTAGGAGCAGGTTTTGCATTAGTGTCATTATGAGTCAACACTTCATTCTAAGTGTCTTTGTATTACCTCCTACACATAATGTAAATATAAGGGTAACTCTGCTTCTTTCCAGCACTCAGCCGAAGCACTGTTTACCAGATTCTCAAATGTGCTGGCGGAGTGCTTGCACCCATGGGTGTGCCCCAGCACTCCCAGGGCTGCTGAACACTGGATGTGTTCTTTGTTGGTGTCATTCTTGGTTAAAGGGGGAAAATCCCCTTCCTCATCTTCAGGAATAGTCACATAAATTCAGGCAGTTTTAGTTTTCCAGGAGAATAGCAAAACGTTTTGATTCAAGGAGGAAAAATCAGGTTTGGAAGGTGCAAGTGGGAGATCAGGGGACTCTGTGCACGTGCCAGGAATGTTCATCATCTCCTGGCATTCTTAAAAAGACCTTTTCCCCAGATCTGCCATGACAGCTCTGACAGTGGTGTTAAATCAAAGTATATTTCTTAAATTTTCCTACCTCAGAAGTGTATTTTGGAACATGGATAGTGGTCAGACTCCATTAAAATTTTCAATATTAGGGCATTTTCCAACCTAAATGATTGTATGATTCTGTGAAGATGAGCTACAGCTGGGTCCCCACACAAATAGTAGCTGAAGAAGGTTCTGCTACTGAAAAGCAAGAGCTTGAGCTGTAGCCAGGTGAATTTGGTAGCTGGAGTGCATGAAAGACCTGCAGTGGAAGGTTCAGCCCTTCCTGAGCAGAGAGAAGGTGAGGTAAACACCCAGCCTCGTGTGTGTAAGCTGGAGTGAACTTTGTGGGGGATTTTGCTCTAGGGAACTCTAGAAGGGCTCAGCAGGGGCAGGCACTGCTGGGACTGTAGAAAGCAGTTGCTAATCCTCCCTGGCTGTTTGTTACCAAGTGTTGTTTGTTGCTGGATGTCGATGGGGCTGTTGTTAAGCAGGGCAGTAGCACAGCTGAAGGTGAGCCCTGCAGATGGCTGTGCCAGGGGTCAGTCCTGAGGGCCGAGCTGGCTCCCTTGAACCAGGCCAGCCTGCTCACAGTGCTAGGCTGTCACCGTGAAGGCCAGTGCAGTGAGTTTTAGGGACCAGACCTGCAGTTTCTGAGTACTGGGATTTTTTTTCTTCAGGCTCCTACGCATTCAGTTTCGTTCTCTACCTTTTTTCTTGGAGATCTTCTCTTTAGGGCTTCTTACTGCAATTAAAAAGCATTTCTGCTGGGGTCCCAAAAATCCACAGAAATCGTACTGTGTTTTGTAAGAAATTTACTTGGCTCTTGAGGTCTTGCTTAAAAGCATAAATCTTTTCATGTTATGACATGTTTAATTATGTAAATCCTTCCCCCAGAAGCATTGCCATAATGGGTCCTGGATAATGAGGTGCCAAATACAATGGCTAGAACAGAGAGATTCTGTTTGTTTGTTTATTTTTGTGGTGGTGGTGGTGGGAAGGGTTATGCATTAATAAGTCATGCTTTTCCATAGCCTTTCAAGAAAGAATATGAAGAGAAGCATTATGTGAAAGTGATTGTTGTGGTATATTTCTGTACTTTCTGGATGTGAGACACCTGTAGCCCATTGAATCAAAGTAGAAAAAAGAGAGTGATGCTTTTAAATCACTATTGTGATGTGGCTATTATTTTATTACCTCTGTCTTTTTCACTTTATACTTGGTGTAGGATGAGAATCAAAAAACAAAATTACTGTTTACACCCTCTGCATTCTGTAAAATTAATCCATGGATGATTAAACAGTTTTTTTGCTGCTTGCTTTTTAACTGGGAGTTGTGAAATAAAGCAAGTCATAATACTGCCATGTCACTGAAGCAGGCTTCATGAGTGTACCTCACTCTGACAGAGCATGTTCTCTATTTAAAATGCCTGTCTGAGTAATATGATGACTCCCTTAAGAACTACCTTCTGCAGTTGCTCTGTGAATTGCACTCCTACTGGAGTCAAGTACATCCAGGCAAATTGGATTATTAGCTGGAGATAAAGGGGCCCAGGGAGCACTTAACTGCAGGAACAGTGATGCTCTTGCCTTCAACTCAGTGTAAATGCTGGCTCTTACAAAAGCAGGAGGGATAAAGGAAGGATGTTTTAGTTCTGAACATTGTTTTCTTCCTTTAAGAGGCTCTGTACTAGCTATAATGGGATGAATCATAAACCTTAATCTACATCTAGAATGAATCTTTAGTTTTAAACACAATGAATTTCAGAAACTGTTACATTCTTAATAGTGATTTTGAAATGAAAGGGGCATTTTAGCTTTGTATTTGAGAGAACAACTGTAAAATGATAGTTTAATTGTATTGTAGGTATAACATGTGATCAAGGCCAGCAGAGACAGTTAGCATGCTTTAAACTTCAAAACATTTCAGTGATATTTTTAGAGTATGAGAAGATGTGGAATGGAAACAGCTGGATTTATTTGTTTACTTGCTGTGTCAAGGTGGTGAGATGGGAGCCCTTACAGAGTGCTGTGTGGTCAGCAAAGCTTGCAGGGAACTGAACTGCAGTGGTCATGGCTGGCCTAGCTGGGGCTGAGGAATATAACACCTTCTAATGGGCAGAGCAAACAAGAGAGGGTTTTTTTGTTGCTATTGGTTTTCTTCCTACTTCTGGGTACCTTGCTTAACTCTGAAAAGGGGAGCAGATGAAGTCTGACAGCAAATAAACCTACCTGCTGCTAACTTACCTGTTTTGTATATGTGGTAGGTCTTTAGGGAAAAAAATGCAAATTAGAAAGAAAAAATTGGAAGAATAAATGGGTTTAAAGCTGTCTTTCCTGTGAGCAGACTTGAAATAAGGAATAAAATACAGAAAAATATAACCCACAAAGCCCAGGAAAATATAGACAGAATAAAATTCTTGGGAACAAAAGACTACAGTGGAGGGTAACCAGCTATTCCTTTAGAAAAAGGAGTATCTCCCTCATTTCGGAGAAGAGATGAATGACCTCTACAAATGAAAACATAAACCACTCATATTTAATGTCATCAATACCACCCCTTCTGTCATCAAAGGTCACCAGGGGCCTTGAATTTTAGTTTTTCCTTTCGTCAATGTTTGTATAAGCTCAGTTAATACTTCTAATTTAAATCTATATAGAGCAAGTGAAGGTGCAAGTCCTGTCACCTTGGTTGGGAACGAGGGAAGGCAGATCTTTATTCACATTAGTGGGAAGTTGCTCATAGCAGACACTGGTAATGTACATTGCTTAAAGAGAAATAGAATTTGCTTGTTTACTTGGCTGTGTTAAAATAAGACTGAATGCACAGCAAAATGCACATGCTCTCCAGATCCTCTCCTCTGTGCAGGCAGAGCTGCTGCACTGGGAAAAACTGTTCCTGTGTCCAGCAGGAGCTACTCAAAGAACAAAGAAATAAAAGGCTATGTTCTGACTAAAGTTTTTATTCCAATAGAGATGAGTGTCTATCTATCAAAAGGCAACCAGGACCTCAAAAAGAACATTTTATTTAAAATTTGATTTTTACGAACACTGTTTTACTCCTTGGAGTAACTCCAAAAATAATTCTGTAAAGAATATTACTTATGAGCTGGGTGCTTCTAACTACGCCTTATCCTTTGGGATCAAGCATGTGGCTATTGCCATGTGCTCAGTGCTTTACAGAATGAATCATGTTTCCTCCCTTAGGATTCATTACAAATGCAAAACACTTCTTAGTGCTTCTCTTATGATTGTGTTTGGGAGTTCTTTGAAACCATCATGAGGTGGGCTGCACTGAAAATGCAGGGTAGTATGAAGACCCATTGAAAAATGCAATATCTCTAACTAATTTGAAATCATATACATACAGTTATATGTCATGTCCTCACCTCCTCACATCCACCCCCAAAGAGAAATTGGAGTTAAATATATTCTTTAAACTATTATGAGAAAGAAATTTGAGAAATTATGAGGCTGAGGCAAGCTCCAAGATTTGATGTCTTGAACAGGATCCCAACCATGTGATGGGTTCAGTGTGTAATGAATACTCTGGAGGAGAAATATTGACAGCCCTGCATGTTACATGCAAAACTATGAGCAGAGACAACATGAGTGTGCACAAAATTCTGAGCTGTGTGAGGAGGGGTCCAGGTTGTCCTTCTAGAAGTGTAGGTGGTTTTTGTCTTGTTTATATTGTTTTGTGGCCCTGGCAGTAAAAACGGTGGCCAGCATCTCAGATGATCCTAAGTTAGGTCCCTGCTGCTTTTGACTCATTAAAACACCATAAGGAATCTATCTGGCCTATTAAAATAAATTCACTACAGGTCTGGACAGGCAAAATCTAGGTAGGTAGCCAACATGGAGGTGAATCTAGGAAGCTCCCTGTGTCTGAAGGTCAAGAGACACAGACATTCGGCACTACTGCGTTACATGCAGGAAGTGCAGTCTGCGCAGGTTCTGACATTACTGTACACAAAGTGTGGGGATCTTATCCCATGCTTTCCAGGCAACAAAGACTACTGAAATTTTGCTGCAGTAGGCTGGTGCAGCTTATGTGACCAGCTGTGCTTTCTAGGCATAGTGCTTGTATATGTGTGATCAGCTTGTGTGCTGTGATATCCACCTGAGCCTTAAACAAATCTCAGGTGGCTTGCCTGATTTGGCAAATTGCTGATAAGGCTGATTTCCCCCAATGATCTTGATTAGCTTCATTTTACCTTTCACAAGGTGATTGGCTCTAACATTGGGAGAGTTGAAGCTCCTTGAAAGAATATGGGATAGGACCTGCCAATGGGATAATGCAGTATTTAAATCCCAGGTAAAGCTTTTGTCCAAAAAGCTGGCTCAAGTGGGGTTACTGTGAGATTTTGACTGATGGAGCTGGATAACATGATGATGCTGAAGAAAGGCTCAAAAGCTCTTTATGTTGAGGTTGTGTGAAGACACAGCAGCTGGAAATGGTATTTCTCTCTGCTGACCTTCCACATGGCAGACACAAAACATAAAAACAAAACCAAATCCCTTCAGCTCTAGTTCAAACTACACTAAGATTTTAAATTTTTTATAAGTGATTTCACTGTAAAAGAGACAGGGCTAGGGCTGTAGCTCCCTCCTGTTTATAGTTCCTTAGTTCTTACAATTTCTTCACAGGGCAGTGAATGTGTAAGGACATTGCCATATGCAGAATATGCCCACATCCAACCCTTGAAGTCCTGCTTCTCTAACCAACATACCAACAGCAATCCCTATAAAGCAGAACCTAGAAGCAGGCAAAGGGGAAAAAGCAGCTTGTGTAGATCACAGTAACAAGTTTTATATTTAGACTTTCATTTGTTTCCATCAGTCCAAATCCTCTTAACTTCTGTCTGTTATTTCCTGACACTCAGCCCAAGGGCACGAGCAAGTATTCAGCTGGTGATCAACCTCTAATGAAGATTAGAATCCCTGCAGCTGAGATAAAGAAATTGCCTGCTAGTACCCAAAGATGTCAGGGTCAGAGAAGTGGTCAGTGACCTAGGTAGAACAGCAAGAGCATCTCTGGAAAAAAATAGTAAAATTTCAACAGGGCAGTTTGGTCAATTTGACCCAATTCAAATCTTGGTCAATCATATTCATGGTTAACAGCCCTCATGAGCTGTTCATCTTGACAGGCTTGTCCGTGCTTCCATGTGTTTTTTATTCTGAAAACCAGATTTTCCTTGTAAATTATCTGGGAATAGCAGAACTATGTTATTCAAATACTAAGAATACTTTTGTGTAAACTTTTCTTTGTCAAATTATGTGGATTGACTTCCTGGTGCCCCTCCCTGTCAAGTAGGTTTTTCAGTTCTTGAATTAATCTCTTTAATGTCAGGGCTTCTGGGTACTTTGCTAATAAAAATCTTTAGTGGGTGAGGGATGACAACAGCAGTGTCAGTCACTTCTAGGGATGAAATGTTGAGCTGCCCCATAACTCCAGAACAAAAACTGACTTGGTGAAATAGTTTGTTTAATAGTTGAAAGTGCAAATGATCTAACTGTTTATTAGTAGATTAGTTTGAGTTACTCGCTTTGAAAAGAAAGAAAAAATCTGTATTGCTCTTTGACAGTTTGAAGTTGTATATGCTTGACGTATTCTCCCTGCCTGGATCAGAACATGGAAGGACTGATAGAGTAGAAATAAAAGTATCACAGGTGGCATCCGTGCCCTCCTGAAGTCTTTTAGGTGAAAGTAATAAAGCATAAAAAACTCTAGGGATTGGGTTTTGGTTGGATTTGTTGGGATTTTTCCCCCCAGGCTTTTTTGGTCTATCCTCCTACTTAGAAAGTGCTCAGAGTAATAGAAATAATCAAAACATGAAAGGAAATGGCATGGGTAGGTTTTTGAAAGAAAGAGGAGGGAAGACAAGGAGTTAAACTTCCAGTGCTGGTCTTCTATCAGGGTATCCCAGATCTTGTCTGCCTAATTGCAAGGAAAATGCAAGGGTGGAAAGGCAGAACAAGTAGATTACATTAGCATTTTGTAGGGGCATTTGTTTGTGGCAAACACTGAGGCTAGGCTGGCATGGGGCTTTGGGTTTCCTGGGGAGATAAGCATGAGTAAGATATTTGTGGTTTGCTTGCACTAAATATTAGACTCACATCAGCTGGCATCTGTTGTGTCAACAAATATGACTGCTAGGAAAGTGAGAGAAAGGGCTGTTTTCCTCTTTGCTTTCCATGTGGCACACAGGGTTTGGTGATAGAGAACAGGGTATCCATTAACCATAAAAATTTCTGGAGGTCTCAGCCTCATGGACTAGTGCTTTTGTGCAGCACTGCCTACAAGCTGAAGCCATGACCTTATAAATCTTATCTCTGTTCACTTTTGACCAGTTAAGGGCCAGGTCACCAACTGAAGTGTGATTTGCAGGGACAGGCACAGAGGCTTTCACCAGTAAAAGTGCTTTGACTTGGCTTGTCAGACTCTGCTCAGGTCTGACCTATCCAAGCACACGTCACTGAGCATTATGAAAGATGGGAGTTTGCACATCAGGAAATCACCTGAAAAGCTACAAATGTGGCTTTTGCTTGAAGAGCTGCCCTAACTTGGCCTCTGTAGAGGCTGTTACCATTGGTTTCAGTGCTACTTCAGCTGGGTCAACCTCATTTATTGCAGAAACTTTTTTTTTTAATAGTATTTATTTTATTTGAAACACAGCAGGTTTCATACCACTGTGATTGTCCTAATAAGTCACGTTTAATCCAGCAGTATTGCTGCACGTATGCTGTGTCAGTATTGCTTGACTTGTTACTTGCCCTGCTACACAAAATTTCACATAAGCAAGACAGAGATGGAGAGTAAAATTAGCTAGAGGCACCAATGAGCATTGAATAGTGCAAGACCATTAACTGATGAAATAGCAGGGCTTGCTGTCCTTAACATGGCACACAGTGATGAATCGATGTTGTGTCTGAAAGATGTGCTCACTTAGCATTTTAAATTTAATTTAGATTGATGTGATGCAAATTACTAAGCTATTCTCAGTCCGCTGTTGAGATGAAATAGCTCTATTAGTGCTGCTATGCAAGATGGTCAGCTGCTTCATTTCAGGTGATGTGCTCTGCCAATGGCAGTTATGTATGTATGTATTGTTTCAGGATCCTTGAAGGCAGCTCAACTGCCTGTAATTTCCAAAGTGATTTTGTCTGTTGGAAAATGTTTTGTTACATCAGAGACCTCTAGTGCATAGTCAAGCATTGTCAGCAATCAGAAATTGAGTAAGAGGTCAAGGAGAGGAAAAATAAGTACAAGCACTGTGATTCCAAGTTGCATTTCTAGACGACAAAGAGAGAGCAAGCAACATGGTACTCATTCAGTGGAGGAGGAGAAAAGAGGTTCAAAGTTGATACTGAAATATGTGCTACTAGACAGTTATCAATAATTTAGTATTTAGTAATCAGTTGTCACCCACTTTCATACTTTGATAAAAGCATCACTTCATCTTGCTCGCAACTTCAGCTTTCAAAAAGTTGAAATAGCATCTATTGTGCTGGTTCTGTCTTCAAGGGTGGAAAGGATGTAGTCAAAATGTTAATGACTGAACTGTGTGTATGCAGATCTTTGCAGACTACTAATACCACAGTAGTTATTAGTACATGCTTATGAAGGTATAGGTATTTTACTTTCTCTGTGTTCATAATGAAGCTGAATAACAAATTCAGCTGGCTTATTAGGAAGGATAGCCAAAACCTCTCCTTCCTCTGTTGGAAGTAATCTCGGCTGTAATTTGAAGAAATTATTGGAGTGACAAAGTATGGAATCAGACAGTGTGATTGTGTACCAATGAAAATTGATTGATTTAAAGATGTTCATGAATGCCTCCTGGAAGGTTGCTATAAATTGCCTCTTAAACTCTTGTTTAGTTTTCACAGACATGTTGAAATCTGTGCTTTACCTGAGTTTTGATTAAAGAAAAACAGATACGAGCAGCATGCAAGAGAATTCTTATAGGTACTAAAACCAGATTGTAGTAGAATTAACTTTGCTTTGTGCCCGGACTTTCCTCCATGATTTCATGTAGCTTGTTAGACATTTCTGGTAAGCAATGGAAGATCCTGCAATACAAGCAAATTCTGTCACTTCAGATGTATATTTTGGAAAAAATGTCATGCTGAGGTTAGTAGCTCTGTGGAGCTCCCTGCTGTGTTAGTGGGCTGATGCTGTCAGGCTGGTTCTGGGCTCCCATCAGTTAAAGGAGCAAGAAGGCCTGTGAGCTGAGCATGAAGGCAGCTTTGGTCTGAAGGGAAACATTTCTATTACACAGAGATGATTTTGTAGAAGATAGGTTTGGTAAGATAATTGCCTGTTTTCTATCTGTACTCAGTAGTGAAAGTGTGATTCATCTTCTCTGTCACCATCATGTATAGATTCAGTCTAAAAAAGAAATTTGGATTTACATGCCTAACTTGTAGACAGTCTAAGACAGGTGAGGTGAACCTTACCTCTCCTCAGTGCAGCGTGCTGCATAAGACAGGATTTTTGTCCTAGAAGGCCAAATTGCTGGTATCCCAGCTTCCTCCAGGATGCATCTGTGTAATACAGACAGACATCTCTGCTGTGGCTTGAGGCTGTTGTGTGGATCCTCTGTAACCTTTCCCTTAATCAGGGGCTTAGTGGGCTGAGGAGTACAGCAGAAAAGTGGAGGGAATGTTCTCAGCCAGGTATGAGAAACAGGACACAATCAACGTATGCATGATCATGATTAGGTTCAGTGCTAGTATAGTATATAAATATTGCCAATGCAGCATATAAATAAAAGTTTTATGATCTATTACAATATCTAAAGGGTTATAAATATAAGAAGGTTTGTCTAGAAATGTGTAAGTTTACAGTCTTTGGGCCTGCAGAATTCTCAATTATAAAGCTAGAAAGCACCTATGCAGCTAATTCAAGATTGTATCTCTGTATTTATCAGGATATTAGCACTTTTAGTCACTCATCCAAAAGTGAGTGTTCCCTGTCTTCCCTATTAAAGGAATCCACCCTGAAGTGCTCTCAGCTTCAGGAGAGCTCGTCCTCAGAGCAACTGTCCTCTTGGGTTGGTAGATGGTGTCAGTGAGCAGAATGGTCCTCCTGTTATCCAGGAGGGGACAGTCAGAGAACTGAGTTGTTTGGATATTCATAAATCTATGGGACCAGATAGGATCCATCCCAGGGTGATAAGGGAGCTGGCAGATGAGCTTGTGAGCCATCACCACTCCCCATCATTTACCAACAGTCCCGGCTCACTTGAGAGGTTCCAGATGACTGGAAGCTGGCCAATCTGATGTCCATTCACAAAAAGGGTGGGAAGGAGGATCCTGGTAATTATAGGCCAGTTAGCCTGACCTCAGTACTTGGTAAGGTTATGGAACAGTTTGTACTCTCATCATGCAGGAAGGCCAGGATATCAGACCCAGTCAACATGGGTTTTGGAGGGCTAGGTCGAGTTTGACCAACCTGGTCTCCTTTCATGACCAGGTCACCTGCCTGGTGGATGCAGGAAAGGCTGTGGATGCTGTGTACCTGGACTTCAGCAAGGCCTTTGACACTGTCTCCCACAGCGCACTCCTGGACAAGCTGGCAGCCCATGGCTTGGACAGGAGCACTCTGTGCTGGGTTAGGAACTGACTGGATGGCCGGGCCCAGAGAGTGGTGGTGAATGGTGCTGCATCCAGCTGGGGGCAGCCACCAGAGGTCTGTGCTGGGGCCAGTTCTAGTCAATACATTTATTGACAACATGGATGAAGGTGTTGAGCCTTTCATTAGTAGATTTGCAGATGACACTAAGCTGAGAATGTGTGTCAATCTGTTGGAAGTAGGAGACTTGGAATGGTTGGATGGAGGGGAAGAGTCCAATAAGATGAAGTTTAGTAAGTCCAAGTGGCGAGTCCTACATTTTGACCACAATAACCTCCTGCAGTGTTATAGGCTGGGGATGGTATGCCTGGACATGGCCCAGGCAGAAAGGGACCTGGGGGTAGTGGCTGATAGCTGACTGAACATGAGCCAGCAGTGTGCCCTGGTGGCCCAGAAGGCCAATGGCATCCTGGCCTGTATCAAGGACAGTGTGGCCAGCAGGAGCAGGGAGGCCATCCTTCCCCTGGACTTAGCACTGGTGGGGCTACACCTCGAGTGCTGTGTCCAGTTCTGACCCCTCAGTTTGGGAAGAACATTTGAGCGCATCCAGAGGAGTATGGAGGGGCTTGACAGCTGGCCTGCAAGCAAAGCTGAGCTAATAGAAGAAATAATAATTGATGATTTTTGAGTGTATCCATAGCAAAGAGGAAGACAAGGCCCTCAGCATGGAAACAGATTAGAAAAGTGACGGCGGCGAGGGAAGACATGCGATCAATCAATATGATTGGTAAAGCAAGCTTCAGTTTATTTTGAGTACAGCGGTACTTTTATATGTTTTCAGTAATTATTCATACTCATCAATAATTGCTCATACTTGTTGTTAGTTCATTGGTTTAAAGCAAAAGGTTATTTTTACACACTCCTACTTTGTGGTTTCTAACACAGGGTTCTTCCTCATTCTTGTCGCTTTTACTTCTCTGTTTTTATATTGCAAAACCTCTTTTCTTCCTTTTTTTTGCTACTGTCCTTGCTCTTTCAACCTTGTCAGCATGATGCAGCATAATTTGCAATCTCGTTATCATGGCGTAAGGCCTAGTTATGTCAAGTGAAGCCTACTCATGCTAAGCTAACCTGGGGTTTGCTTGTACAACACTTCCAGAGACCCATGCCCCTGTTCATCCAGCCATTCTTCCGCAGAAAAGATACATGAAAATTTTTGTAAGCTAGACTATGTGCATAAGTAGATGTGTATACATGCCTTATTAAATTTCTGTAAAACTTTCACCAATCATATTGATGCTAATTGCTTTGCACCAATGAATATAAGAAGTTATTGTGATGTAGTTAATGGCTGAAGATCACGCTTTGTTAAGAGTATATAAGCTGGAGAACACGCAGAACAAAAAAGATTTTTCTTCTTGGACCCTAATCACCTGTGTATATCACATCCGACCTAACGATGACAGAGGAGGGCAACAAGGCTGGTGAGGGGCTTGGAACACAAGCCCTGTTAGGAGCAACTGAGCGAGCTGGGGTTGTTTAGCCTGGAGAGAAGGAGACTCAGAGGTGACCTTATCACTCTCTACAACTTCCTGAAAGGTGGGTGTAGTCAAGTGGAGGTTAGTCTCTCTCTCCAGACAACAACTGACAGAATGAGAGGACACAGTCCTCAGCTGTGTCAAGGGAAATATATGTTTGATATCAGGAAAAAGCTTTTTACAGAAAGAGTGAAAGTACTGCAATGGTCTGCTCAGGGAGGTAGTGGAGTCACCATCCCTGGATGTGTTTAAAAAAAGAGTGGATGCAGCACTCAGTGCCATGGTTTAGTTGAGGTGTTGGGGCATGGGATGGACTCAATGGTCTTGAAGGTCTCCTCCAATCTAGTGATTCTGTATCTGTGTGTGACATCAGTTTGCCCAGATCGCCTGGTCTCCAGTGGTATTTTATGTACCCTTTTGCAAGCCAGCGTGCACCAATGTCAATCCAAACATCACAGCTTCCCGAACTCTGGAATGCATTCATTACATGAACATCCAGACTGTTACTCCTTCAAAACCATCTGGTGTTCTCATCTTAGCACAAACCACATTGCCCATCAGAGTGGAAAGGGAGAGAGGTGTCTGCGTGTGTAGGGGAGAATGCATCAAAGATCCAATTATCTTTTCTTCACTATCTTTTTTTTTTTCCCCATCATGGGAGGTCACAAATTAGAATGTCAAACTGCCCTGGTTGTGAGAGGGTCTTGATGAGACGGGAAAAAGAAAGGCTGCCAAACAGATGTGCATGAGGAAGTTACTCCCCTAAGTGCAAATGATGTGAGTGAAAACAAGTGTTTTGGTCAGTGTGTGAATGATCTGAGAAGTCTATTGAAGTTTAATTTTTTTTAATCTTCATACTTCTTTTTTTATACAGGGAATATGCAATTAATTAAACAGAAGCAAACAACAGTGCTCCCTTTTGTAAGATGGTTTTATTTCTAATGTGTCTCATGTTTCATTTCAGTTTGTCATTCTCTTTATATTGAGTGCATTCTGTTTCAAAGTAAAGATATCATGAACAAAACTCAAACCCGTGCTTTTTAAAAGGAGAGGAGGTGAAAGTATGTACTAGGTAATGCAACAATGTCATGATTTAGCCATGGCTGTCAGCCAAACTCCCATCCAGCTGCTCAGCCCCTACCTCCTTTCCTCAGCAGGATCAGGGGAGAAAATGGGAGGAACAGGAAGGAGGGATAATGTTTTCTGATGAAGACAGGGAGATTTTTTGCCAAATATTGTCACAGGCAAAATAAACTCAGTTTGGGGAAAATTTACTTAATTTATTGTATATTCAAACAGAAATTGAAGTATTAATGTGGATAGTGAGAATCTACAAGGCAAACATTAAAACAACATTGTGCCTCCCTGCTTTCCCAGGTACACTAAGCAGAAGCTTACCCACACCCTTTCATCTCCCAAACCACAAGTAGTGCAGGGGGATGGGGACTTACTTGTCAATGCTGTTTCAATCCATGGACTAGCTTCTGAAATAGCACTTACAGCATAGTAACTCCCTGTGCATGGGGGAGTGGGAGACTTTGGGGAGTTACATGAACACCTTGAGACCAGAGTAGCCCCTAAAAGTTAAGCATAACCAAATAAAAACAAAAGCAAACAAACAAAAAAGTAAAAAAGGGACTTTGAAGCAATTAAACATAGTAATATGGAATACATGGATACACTTTCCTATGCTGCTAAGCTTTAATACAGCCCAGAGCTTAATAAGTACATTTTTTCTATTGTAGTGCTTTTTAAAAAATGTATCTTCAAAGATAAATTAAAAGAAGGGTTATTTTTAAAATAATAATTATATATCCCCTGTATAATTTCTGCAGTTGACTTAAGGAAGACATTGAGATTGTTAATCACTTAAAAGGAAAGACAGCTCTATACTTAGTATCCACTGAGAAAAGTACTGGGTTACATCCTCTATAAATATTTAATTAACAAAGACAATAGGATGAAACTGTTATAATACAAGTGACTTCCTGCATCTGATTACAAAAAGTATTCTCAGTTTGAAGCCTGATCTATTTTAATACTATGAAGTAAGTTGCCTGGAGCAGTTTATTTTTCAGTTACAATAAAAGACGCAAATTTGAGTGTTTAACAGTGTACATTACAAAATTTTAGAAGATAGTCCAAATGCTCAACTTGATTTGCTGCTGTTATCTGCAATTTTCAACACTATTACTTAGGGTGCTTACCTTTATTTTCCTTATTTTAGCATGTTTTTGTTCTCACTTTTACATTTTGCGTGCTGCTTTTCTCGTTCATGTAAGTAATATTTTGACGTTTTCACAGAATCATAGAAGAGGTTGAATTGGGAAGGACCCATGAGGATCAGTAATGTATAGATTTTAGCACTGCAGTTTTGTATTTTATTATTTCAGCTTTATAAAGACCATGAAAAGCCTGAAGTTACATGATAGCAGTCTTCTAACATTTGCAAAGGTGCAGTAGGGCAGATGAGATTACAATTGGATACTCATTGAAGTAAATTGATGCCTCTTTTGGTCCTGGACCTTGCAATTAGCTGTCTTCAGCTTCACAAGCAGAAAGGGTGCCTGAGGAAAGGTGTAAGGCTCTTTCTCAGCTTGAACAAGTCATAAAATTAATTCTGCTGAAATGGATGAAAAAAATGATCCCCAAACAACTAAACCTGAAGATGAAGTAAATGAAGTAGGTGACTTAAACATTCTTGATTTTCTATGCTTTTTGACATTATTAGATGTCTTGTGATATAATTGTCAAGTATTAAATTTAATATGATGGTTAGATTTGGTATAATTTTCTGGTTTATAGCTCAGTCTGAAAATGTCAAGATGTGTTTATCCCTGGATTGCTAATATTATATATTTTCAGACACATGAAATAATGTACATGACAGTGTGACAACATAAAAGCTTATATTGGTGTCATGCAGCATTTTTTTTCAAGAAAAGTTAACTTCTAGGCAAGAAAGGCAACATTAAAGGAGGCAAAGTGTTTTGCTTTTCCCAGAGAAGATAGAGAAGGGGATTGTTGTATGAGTGCTAACTCATGAAAAGGATGTAATTATATAATTTGGTGTATGGTGATGGTCAAATTGCAATGTTAGCTGGAAAGTAGTTCTAGAATACAAGAACTAAGTTGCAGTAGAGGAAAACTGGATTGAGAATTAGGGTCCTTACTGAGGGAAGGGAGCAGCTTAACTTTGCTGTTGCTTTCCTTACTGCAAAAGGTTTATGGTAAATTAATAAAAACTATGAAAATATTGATAATGTAGCACACAGCTTTCAATATTCCTATGAATCCCATGAAACAGAGAATTTTGTCATGGAAAGCTTGATACATGAATTGCTTTTTTAAAAAAACATAAGATGAGGATTAGAGTAGATGAAATGAAGATATCAGTTGTTTCAAGTGCCCACTTATATATCCAGTGATGTCAGTTTTGAGTCATTTTTAACAATACTTGACAAGATTTAATTTTTAATAATAAATCTGTCTGTTTAGGTCTAAAGCCACAAAAAGGAGTTACATGGGAAAACATTAATATAAAATCTTATTGTGAGAATCTTGATGAAAATGAAAGAAACGAAATTTCATTTCTTGATGAAATTTCAGATGTCAGAACTCAGCATTCCTTGAACTGCCTCCAGCTGGCCTACTGAACACCTAAGAGTATAAAGGAACTTTGTGACAATCCAGAGCTTTAAACAAATATTCATTTTCATCCTTAAACAGACTCAATAAAATTTGTAAAAAATAAAGAAGATGGGTACATCAAGTGGAGAGCACACAAAACAAGAGCAGTTAATTACCTAGATAGAAGACATGAATCTAAAAGGTTCCCATACTGTGTTTAAAGATTTTGTTTGAGGAAACTGTAGAGGGTCATACTTAGTCTTTTACTTCTACTTGTTATTAATTATTGCCATGTTTTCTTCTCCTTTTAGAACATCCTCCACTCTGAGATCAAAGATTGCTATCTGTTGCATTTGACTATGGGGCCAGCAGGATAGTTGTGGGGATATTTCTTAGGCTTCCTCTGAGGATATACAGAGGTCTCTTGTTGATAGTATTATTGTATGTTGATACTAGTATGTTGATACTAGTGCATAATATCAGAGAAACGTGTCAAAAATACGTTGGTGAAGACTTCTACAAGTTTTTAATGTTTTTTAAGAACAGGGATAACTTCAAAACAAAGACAGATTTCTTGGAACATTGATCCTCTGAGGTTTGAATAACTCCAGGCGTGGGGGTTCCCTGACCTCTCTGGGCATGGCCCAGGTGCATGGCCTTTGTGGTGGAAGACATTCTTCCCTCTCCCACAGTGCAGCTAGAATGTCCCCTGCTGCTGTGTGTGGCTGTTGTGGTTCTCTCTTCATTATGCACCTGTGAGGAAAGTGGGGCTCTGCCTTCTCCATAGCCCACTTCAGAAATGGATATCTAGAATTAGATTTACTCACTCTGTATTTGCCGTTTTGTCTCCCGATGAGCAACCCTAAGGCTCTCACCTTTTGCTGTACATCATATCCTCCAGCTCCCTACCTCTGTGATCTTCCCCTGGAATCACTCTGGATAATCAACATCTCCCATATCCTGATTGGCCCAAAACACAGATGGGCATCTTCTACTGTTGAACAAAAGGAAAGAAGCATTTATTGTAGGTTATTTCACAACCCCTTTTGCAAATTGCTGGCAGTTGTGCTTGTCATTTCCTGTGTGTCAAGCTGCATCAGCACAGAGTTTTTGTAGCCACTGTATTAAATTTGGCATCCCACACTGAAAACTGAAGAGTGAAATTCTCAGCTGGTTGTTACCTGACTTTCATGGTCTTCTTTCTCATCAAGTGTAATATAATTTGTATGGATGAAAAATTACAGTTGTGTCCACACATTTTAGTCAACAACAGATCACTCACTCTTTGCCAGGGTACTTTCTGAGAGGCTTCAAACAATGCAATGCTGGTAAATAGGTGAGCACCTTGTTGCACACTTTCTCCTCATCATCTACCTGCTGTAGCTCTGCAGAGGCCTATTGAGCACAGGGAACAGGTAGACCTCCCCAAGACAGGGGCAGTGTGTATCTTCTAGAGTGAGTGTGAATTCCTTGGTGTGTTTTTGTGTGAGCACAGAAGGAGATAGGTGATTGGACAGCAGTTTGTCCCTCAGAGTGAGGCTGTCAGCATCTTGAGCAAATCATAGACCAGTTATGGTCACAGACCAGGACATTGTCAGAGCTTTTTGATTTGCACTGTTTAAAAATGATGTACCACTTAGAGAGGCCTCTGAGTGGCATAAATCAGCTGTGAGACGAGGGAGACAGGCTTTGAAGATGCCATTTAAATGAATCTTGCTGTTCCAAAACCAAGAGAAAAAACCTATTTGTTTTGGTCTTCATCTTGATGAAGTTCAGTTTAATCTTCATATTAAATATGAAGATTATTTTCATATGAGCTCCTGAGCCACGTCATTTTGTCTAAGACTGTTTTGTGCTTTATAAAAGACTGTGCACTGAAACCCTTGCTGCTGATTGCTGACTGGTATTTGTCAACACCTCCAGTCATGGACAAGCCACAGCTACCTAAAGCCACTCCTTCAGAGCCTCTTTCTCACTGGCATCAACATGTTTTTAGAGTATTTTTCGTGAATGCTCCTTGTTTATGTAGCAATATTATCTAACTTATGCTATAATTTTTATGTAAGGAGGAAATGCGTGGTGGGTTTTGGTTTGTTGGAGTTTTGTTGTGGGAGTTTTGGTTTTTGTTTTTCTTGTAATTTTATTCTGGTGCAGCTGGGTGTAACAGCTAAAACAGTATTCATATCTAGTACACATGGTCAGTAATGTTCTGAGTGGTCCAGGAATTTGCCAGCTAAACTCTGAAGAGATGAGACAATGAATTGACTTGAGAAATGTGATTGAACCTCTAGCTGATCTCACAACAAACAATTTGACTGTGACAGGAGATACCTTAAAGACAGACTTCTATGAAGTGCAAGAGACTTTTCAGGCAGCTCTTGCTGTGCCTACAGCAACTGAGAAACATTTTTTATCTGCTTAAATGTGTTGATTTGCAGAGGAAAATGCCTGAGGCATGGTGGTGGTGTCTGATACAAATGGGCTTTCCAGAACAGACAAGATGTAGATACCTTATAGGAAGTGGAAACTACTACTGCAAATATAGAAATGGTCATGTATTCTTTTGTACCTAGATGAGATGATCAGGACATATTTTGGATCCAGCTTAGAAAATTTGAGACTGTAGTTCAAAATAAACTGTCAAGCATTTGGATATCCAGGTGATGATTTTGTGCAGGTCCCATCTCAGCAAGACTGTGCTGTGCTCTCATGTTCACTGGAGTTAACTTGTCAGAAGGAGCCAGATATGCAGGAAGAGCCTGTCCGTAGCCACTGCTCCACAGCCTGAAGGAAGTAGAGACTTTTCTCTGAGGAACAAATTGGTTGAGATTTGTTGATCAGTAAATTCCTGCTAGAAACATTCCACGATTTCTGTTGTCTTTCACCTTATTTTAGGCAGCCAACATTTCAGTCCAAATGGTATCTGCAGAAGACAAGTTGGCAAAGAGGATTCTGGCAAGGAAAAAGCATGACAAATTGAAGAAAAAAGATAAGTTGCTATGGAATTTTCAAAACAAAATAATTCTCTTTACCCTCATTCTATTCATTTTAGGAGTTGTAACATGGACATTACTGTGGCTGTTTATTGGTGAGTTGCTGAAAGTTCATGCAACTCCATATATCATTATTGCCAATAGTACTTTCAGATGACTTTAGGATCTCAGTTGTCCTGAGGGCTGTTTCTAAAGTAAACATGGAAATTTTAAAATGGGGTCTGAAAAACTTTTGTCTTTGCTAAGACTTAACAAGTAATAAGAAAAACTGGCTTTAGGGAGCGTGATTTTATTTCAGGGGTATGAAAAACATTTTAATGTGCAAGCTGATTTGCACAGACATGACAGGTTTTTATGAGCTTGATTCCTCAGAAATTTTGCCTTCCATTGGCCTTCTGAAGTTCAGATAAGTACATTCTTTTTCAGAATGGATTTAAGAAAGTAAAAGGGGAGTAAATTAAATTTGTGTGTAATTAAGCATTAAAAGCTATGCTTTCCTCTTTAGGCCTCTGATACTAATACTGCCTAAGATACCTTAGAGATGCCCCAGAACCTGGATGTTGATACTGCCTTCAGTTGTGCTGGCTTGTTTGTATGGTGGTGTCTTATCTTTTGTGTAGATAACAGGAGCTCATTAACCATAATTTGGTACACATCTAGAACCGTTTGGCTATAAAAGTGTAGCGTTCTTTGGGTAGTTGTTTCAAACTACAAAGTTGATTAGACCAAACTGATTAATTTGGTTTAGAATTTAATAAAAAACCTTCATTGTTATTTAAAAAAGGCTGTCTTCTTTGTTTCTTGCAGTTCAGGCAGAAAACAAAGATGCATTGTATTTTGTTGGACTGTTTCGTGTTGCCAATATAGAGTTTCGTCCAGAATATAGGCAGAAAGAATCCAAGGAATTCCTCTCTATGGCACAGACTGTACAGCATGTGGTAAGATGGGTGGGCTGCTTGGTTAGCAGAAAAAGATCAGAGCTGTGGACAAGGGATGTTTAGATACCATTGAGGCTGCTGTGGTGTTCTTCTACCCCTTCCCTCTCGGAGGATTATGTGCAAGCGGTGACTGTCTGGAGGTATGAAGGAACTAACTGCTTTCAGCTTGTTAATCACAAACAGTTCTGAATGGACCTGGTTTTTACATTTGACTTAAAATTTTCCATACTTTCACCCATAAATTATGACCTGGGACTAAAATTCTACAAAAGTCCTTAAACTCAGTGGCCACCTTTGAAACATCAAACAGAAAAAATTTTAAAATTTTTTGCATTTACACTGGTATCTTCTGCCTTAAAACATCCATATTTACCCTAGGGATCACAAACATATTTCAGACAGAAATTTACATTTCCTTCTAATACTAGGTATTCTAAAGACCATTATACTTCCCAAATACCTTGTGTCAGTCAAAGCAAAAATAGAACTCTGGATCAATAGCTGCTCTACAGTGGGAAGAAAGGGGTGAGGGGGAATCTTGGTTAAAAGGGAATTTGACTTTAAATACATTTGGTGTAGGCAGAAAAAATACATTTTTGCCAGAAATGCTATCCACATAAGGATTCAAGCGACTGTATGAAAACTACTAAACAAAACCACCACCACCAACAACAAAAATGTTAGATGAAACCAAGAAATTTTTCAATAATTACTAAGTTTTTGTCACCTTATAATGTGAACTAATGTTCCTGTTTTCCAGCTCTTTCCAAGTCCTGCATATTAATCGTTGAAGATCTTTCAGATAACCAGTGCAGGGCATCACCTTTCCCTGCTATCCATGGAGCAGCTCGAATGTCCTGTATTTCTTGTGTCTTGCTCTTGTCCTGCCCATATCATACATAGTGGAGAGAGACACCAGAGAGAAGGTGTTGAGCTGCCAGTGTTCCCACCTCCTACTTTAACATTACTCGGAATTTATTTTTTATCTGTGAGCTTTGCCTGAACTTATCAATGGATTTTGCATTGCTGAAACTGGCAAACTTAAGTGTTGACTAAAATTGTTAGTAGGGAAGTGGGGGATTTGGGATTTTGTTTGTTGTCCTCAAAACCCTTTTGTTACTGGCTTCTGACCCAGAGACCCCAAGTGGTGGTAAAAAAACCTCTCAAGATAGATTCTTTCCATTTGATAGTAGCAGTAATACATAAAATCTCTTGTACCTTAATCTAGAGCAAAATTGAGCTCTACCCACCTTTTTTAGGCCCTTAAAATTATTGTTTAAACTTCCTGTTTCAAATGATGAAGGTTAGGGGTTAATATGGATGTGATTTTTACAGTGTTTGCAATATTCTGTGTCATAGTCCTTTGCACATTAGTTTTAATCATAAAGCAGCAGAGTGAGGTCCGAACAGCTTGAGATACATGCCACCTTGTGGCTTTGAACAGGATGGGGAGAGGAAAGTTGTCACACCAGTATTATCACAGCCCAGCAACAGGGAGAATCAGGAGCTTGCTTTGCCCAAAGACAGTCCTTTGGCAGGGAACAGGGAGAGATTTTGCTTCTCCACGTTTTACACTGTGTTATTGGAAAGAAATATATTAATACTAAGCTGTTGATGAAGAAAATAGACACAAAGGAATCAAAGTGCAAAAAATTCCATGGGCACATTAAAAAAAGAATAATTCCTTAGCTGTGAGTGGAATCAAGCACTGGGGTTCTCATCCAGGGAAGGTGTGGAGTCTCCATTCTTAAGGGTAAAACTGGAAATGGCCCTGAGCAATGTGGTATAGTCAACCCTACTTTGAGCAGTGGGATTGTACTAGATGCTCTCCAGGGGCCTTTTCCTATCTCAGTCTTTCTATGATTCTGTGGGAAAAGCTCTGGTATGTGCTGTTCACTGCACCTTAGTAACAACGCCAAAAAAAGTGTTGTGAGTGTGTGCACATTTTTTGAAGTTTGGCCTTAAGTTTAAGCATCAGGATAGGGATGCTCTCTGTGTTTGGGATTTTCTGGGTGAAGGATATGCATTGTTGTCAAAATTCATTTATATGGAAAGAGCATTATTGTATATACCAACTGGCCATAGGCAGAAGATTTGATGTTTCCTAGGAATACTGGATTTATTACAGATGCATAGAAGAGATGGTCTGTTCATCTTCTCCTCTGCCTAGCTTGGCTGATATATGTCTGGAAGTGTGTGCATGTTGCATAATCTTGGTGGAAAATAGGTTGCTCCTAGAAAAGCCTAGGTATATAGCATCTCTAGGGGTAACTGGTTTTCAGAATGCTAAATCTTTATACTTTGTCTTTCAGATGAACTTGGTTTACACAACTTCTTCTTTCTCCAAATTTTACAAACAGTCCACTGTCTCAGAAGTCAGGTAAAACTGTGGTTAAAGTAATTGCATTTCTGCTGGGCAGTAGATAATGTAATAAGCCCACAAAACAAGCTTATTTTTAATAGTTATAATTCAATGTCTTTTCTATGTACTTGAACTGATAGCAAAATAGGTTTATAACCTATACCAATTCACTTAACAAAAGTAAGGCCAAACTAAAGTCATACAAACAGTTCCTTGTCTGAAAAAAATACAATGCAAGATGAACAGAAACAATGTCAATTAAGAGGTTTGGTAATCCTTTGGCTCATGTAGAAGTTTAACCACTTAAACATACTGATGGAGCATGACTCTGTGTTATTGATTAAATCACACATATTTTGTGAGTAATGTTACTGGAATAAAAGCATTTTCTACTTAAGATGAAGGAAATCTATGCACTAAAGTATTCTTACTCTAATATTCATGTTTGCAGCAAATGTTAGAAGTTTAGGTAGTTTCAATCATCCAGAACCAAACACATTTTTGCTTCAGAAACTGGTGGTTTTTGGGCTGTGTTTGATTTAAAGGTCTTTCTCCCCACCAAGGAGGTAGAGATTAGTGTCATCATACATGGCCTCTAATGTGTTAGCTAAATAGGAATAATTTCCTACATACTGCAACACACTGTGCAGGGTGAAATACATACCACTGCAGAGCTCTGCATTTCTGGAGATGATAATTCTACTGTTTGTGTTCTACTATTTATGTTTTGATCTTTAGGAAATAGTCTAGCTCTAATTCATGTGGAGACAATGTGATTTCCATAGAATCTCCATAGTTAGGGACCCTCAGGAAATCAGCCTACTGAATATTGCCAACTGGATGTGAAGAGCGTGTTTTGGTGTTTTGAGATTTGTTGTGTTTGTTTATTTGTTTCTTTAGGGTAAAATATACATTCACTGGGTTAAAGTAATTATAAAATATGGAAATGAGCCACGCACTTCTGAATTTATGCTTCAGAAGCTTGGGCTAAGAGTCTAGTCTTCAGAGGACTTCCAACAGGGTGATAACCTGAGCTCTTTATTTCAGTAACAACAACAATGGAGGCCTTCTTATTCATTTCTGGATCGTATTTGTGGTACCACAGGCGAAGGGGCAAGTGCTGTGTGAGGATTGTGTGGCTGCCATTTTAAAGGATTCCATTCAGACAAGTATCATCAACCGGACTTCGGTGGGAAGTCTTCAGGGCCTTGCAGTCGACATGGATTCCATTGTCCTAAGTGGTTAGTAGTAGAACACATCCATATCCTTGACGAAATACTTCATTAAGCAAATATTTTTATTTTGGAGTAGAAAATTCTATAAACTAAAATCTTGATCCTACATCTCTAGCTTCTATTACTAAAATTGTAATAGAGGAAAAAATCTGTGAAGAAAAATAAAAATGAGATTTGAGGTCAAATCAAGGTGCAAATTGTCCTTGTAAGCAGTGATTGCAAAACTTCCTGTATTGGGAGTGGTTATGTTCATAGTCAGAAGGTAAAATGGAGTCCTTTGTAGGCAGATTTGGGTTTGTCTGTGATTTTAAAAGCATAAAAACATGAAGGGTTAAGGTGGATCACTTCATTGAAAATGAGACAGATCACTCCTTTATTAAAGATTCAAGAAGAGTGCCCATTTGCTAAATAACTTTTGTGCCATTCCTGTCTGGGGAACAAACTCACAACCTGTGATTCAAGCATATTTAATGTATTAAGCTACAAAATGTTTAATGACTTTCCATTCTAAGGGCATCAGCCAGAAAATGACGTTCAGGGTACCTCTATCTCAGTCGGGCATCAGCCAGAAAATGACGTTCAGGGTACCTCTATTTCAGTCCTTCAACTGACTTTGATTGCTTAATTGCCATGCAGTATCTTTTTGCCTCACCTCCAAAGCTGCTTGCAGAATTTTCAGAAATAAAGGGGGCTATGGCAAACCCTCTCACTGAGAAAAGTGTTTTGTCCTGTGTGTTCAGTGTTAGGACTGAGGTGTGATTGAATTAAACCCTGAATTCTGGATTTCAGGCAAACAAGAGGACTCACACAACTCTTTTTCTATGCAGCAGGTCTTCGGTCAGATTATTGGTCAACAACAGGAACAGGTAGGTAATTCGCCCTTTTGGCAGCTTCCTGTAGAGGAGAGGTGGAGAACAAAGCTTTTAGTTTAGATACTGTTCAGTGTTAATTTAAGAGGGCTAAATTCAGCCTTGGCATTTAAGTCCTGACTTACTAAAAGGATGACCAAGAGTCTTGCATGTTACAAACACAGGAACTCTCTACCTTTAATCTGCCTGGTAAATTTTTAGATGTACCTGGTGACATAGTAAATGTCACCAGTAAACACATAAATCAGGTGTTTGCTATTCATTGTGTTGACCAGCAGATTAACCTTTTCTTAACTGGACAGTAATGAATTTAATATGCTGAAAAAGAGCATGTGTTGTCCATGCTTTTGTCCATTCTTTATCCACCTTAACTCCCTTTTCTCCAAGGTTAATGATGAGTTATTCTTTTGAATGAATTCCCTAACAGTAATTACTTTAGGCAGTTGAGTTTTGCCAGGGTTGTGGGAGACACTGATTGTACACCTGCTTGGTTTCATTTTGTAAACCTCCCAGAAGAGTTCTTTTTCAGTGTGCAGAGCACTGAATAAGCAGGTCAAAAGTACAGTACATCTACCTTCAATAGTACATGGAGTAGGTATCTAGAAAAAAGGTGCTACTAGGCTGAGCAATAGTACCGCACCTCTGATAGGGACACCTGCTAAGACTCTGTTGGGCCAACTGTTATCAATCAGCTCGGGATGTGTTGGCCTCCCTTGCTACTTGACACAGACTGACTCTTCATCTTGAGAAATCTCAACTTTTTGGTTTTTCAAGGGCTTTATAGCTTTCCATGTTCATGTTTTTCTTTCCTGAAACATTTGGTTGCACTTCTACCTGTGATTTTTCACTTCTGTTACCTTGTAAAGGTTTTAGTTTGCCTATTTTTTTTGAAATCCAACTACTTTTGCCATGCAGCCAAGTCAAGCTCTGCTAGTTCTGAGGTCCACAGGCAGACTTCAGGTCACAGAGCATGGTCCAATGTTTATATGGCTAACAGCCCATAATTTCTCAAAACTGAAGTCAACTTTGCTATAGCATTCATTTGTATAAGCCTCCCAATTTAAACTGCAAAGCAAAACAATATTGGCTTCTATCACATCTCATTAATGTGCATTTTATTTCTATCAAGAGTTTTACGTATTGGTGTTTACTTGCGTAGCAATTTCATTTCCCACTTCCATGTTCCAGGGTGGAGAAGTTAGCCCACTTGGAACGTGGTTCCAATTTATTCCAGAATGCAGCCCCTAAAACAGAAGAAATTAAGAACACAACACAAATATTGTTGCTAAGGCTTTGTAGGACTTACATGGTGTCTTTTACACAAAGGGAGAAGGATGACCTGCCATATTCTAGACATCTTTCAGAGACTTTGTATAGGTTCCCACAGGTTTCAGATGGTATCTGTGGGAAGTGTGGAGTGGGTATATAATGAAGTTCCTGGGGACAAAGAGCATGGATGGCCACAGTACATGAGAATCTTATGCTGGTACAATTTTATTTGCTGGGGTTCTTTGACTGTGTCTGTTTAGGACTATGGAAATGATGCAGAGGTAAAAGTGAACATGCAGCAGCACAAAATGAATGAGCATTGGCAGGCTGTATTTTGAGAGCAATGGAGTTAACTTTGAGTATGGAGATGAACCCAGTGTTTGGTTCAGGCACAGAATGGAGTGCAGATTTATTGAAGAGTGGTGCTGGAGAAGGGACTTGTGGACATCCAGCTGATGTGAGGTTCTTGCATTGCCATAATATCTGATTATGCTGGGTTTCCTTGGTGAAAGACTTTATCCAGCTTTGGTTTCAAACCAGCATGCTTCAACTGCTTGTAGTTCTAGAGTCAGGTCTGAATTTGACTGTGCCCCATAGCAGCAGCGACCTCATCCCATTGTTAATTACTTAGTAGAAATAATGGTAGTTACATATAATTTTAGAGATTATGATCAAGGTTGGCTCTGCTAAGGGTGACTAGATAAGCACAAATAACGATTATAAAAATAATGATGTTGTGAAGTGTTAAGAACAAGGAAGAACAATTACTTAAACAAAGCTTTTAACTGCAATTCATTTAAATGGAATGTGACCCTTACAGATTGTTCATAAGCATTCATAGCATTAGTTTCATGTTACATTCAATCGTAGTTTCAAGATTGTAATTTAGAAGTGGAAGTTGGACAAAGCCTGCCACTTCCTGTCTTGATTAGCTACTGGTTAAAAGGTCAACATTTAATTTGAGTCAACAATTGGTAGTAAAATTTCTCAGTGCTCTTAATTGGTGTTCCATGATGGTAACTATTTGAGCGACTTATGTTTGTAATAGGCAGAAATTAGGGCAAATACTCACTTTTGATCTTATTCTCCCTAATTTGCATTTTTATTCCTTCTCACCTTTTAAAGAGCTATGTTAAGAGTTTTAGACATGACCAAACAAAAATTCCCTAAGCTTTTTGCTGACTGCTAACTGCAATATTGAATTAAAATAAAGACCTCAATATGTTTTATTTGGAATTGCAGTTGTTCCAGCTTAATTGGAAAATTGGATGCAAATAGGTTAATATTTTTCTTATCCTTGTCTAAATTATGACACAAATTTTTACCCTTCTTAAAATGAATGTTGTGTAGGGGAAGTTGCATAATTTTTATTTCCATTGTTTCCATTTGTTTCCAGTGTTTCCATTTCTAATGGTGATTTCTAGCACTGCAGAAATTTTCAGGACTGGGCAAAACAAAATCCTGGTCTGAATTCATTTTGATTCTGCTTTGAGCAGAATGTTGAGCAAGAAAACTCTGAGCATCCTTTCCAAACTAAAGGACTTGGTGAATCTGAATTTGTTGCTAGCACTTCAAGTTCATGTCATGATAAAACATTGAGAACCTTGACATTTGATCAATAAAAAAGCTGGGGGCATACAGACATGCAACTGTATTTACCTTTGATTTTGTTTTATGTATTTTAAATATCCTAATGTCCGTAGGGGCAAGCAGTACATTTATGCTTTGAAAGTAGATGAGTATGTCCCAGTGAAGAATTAAGTAATTTATCCTCTAGAGACTCTGCAGAACTTTAACTGCAAATTGTACAAAATGGCACTGCTTTAGTGCAAATACCCTGCAAGAAATTACCCTGGCAACAGCACTGTTGGCCATGCTCTGTACTTGTTATAAATAGACTGTTCTTGAACCACAGAGTTTTATCTAAGATGAAAGCAGTGAATGACACAAACAGCCAGAAAGGGAGGCTTCACAAGGTGAAAGGGGAATGGTTTTAACCTGAAAAAGGATAAGTTTGGGTTTAGGGTAAGAAAAAATTCTTTACTGTAAGGGTGGCTGCCCAGAAAAGCTGTAGATGCCCTTTGGACGTGTCTGAGGCTAGGCTGGCTGGGGGTCTGGACAACCTGGTGGAGTGGAAGGTACCCCTGTCATGGCAGAGAGTTTGGAACTAGATGATCTCTTACAACCCAAACCACTCTATAATTCTATTATTACTTTGCTTTCCAAGTTAGATATGCCTACATAATTTGCTTTTGTTTAACACACAAGTTTTATGGTTTTTTGTTTTAATGCCATGTGGATTTAGTAGTTTTGGAGTGATTGTGTCTAGTGTTGAAAATGTGACATTTTCACAGGAACAAATTGCATGTATGATCTCTATGCTGACCAACTACATGAGCACTTTCCTCTGGATACCCAAGCTACCTCAGAGGGAACAATCTGCTATTTTAAGCTTATTGCCTCTGTGGGCCACCTTGTCCGTCTTTCCATAGTATCCCTTCAGATTGAAGCAGATAACTGCATCACTGACTCACTCACCATTTATGATTCTCTTATGCCAATCAAAGATAAGGTACTCTACCGGTGAGTATAAATTTCTATTAAGAATTAATTGACAACTTTTGGGTTTTTTTCTGAAGACCTATCATCTTCATGTTTTGGTTAGTTTGGTTTTGTTAAAATTGTTCTGATCTTCTTGTATTACTCACATAACACCTGACAAATTAAAATTTCTTGGATAAGTTATCTTGCTAGTAAAAGGGAAAATTTTCTTCAGTTTTTTCTCTTTTTTTTTTTAACTGGAGTGCATCTTCACCTAGCTACAGAACTATGAAAAATTTGCGCACTACTGGGCAAAAGTTTCTGTTTCTTATCAGGAAACAGATGCTGACTGAAAGAGAATGTAAACATTTCCTCCCTTAAGTAAGCTATTCTGTATTAAGATTAGTGCTTTTCAGATAAACACTGAAGTTCTGAAACTAAGTCTTGTGATTTTCCGTAACTGGCACTCACTAGTTCAATGCTTTTTTTATCTGCTCTATTTGTTTAGAGGGTTATGAAAATCTTGACTTGAAGCTGTGATGGGTTGAGGGATGCGAACTACCGCTTTTTTCTTGGTCTTCTCTTTCTTTAATGATCCATTATGTTTGTTTAGGAACTTTTTCTTTAAAATCCCTGATAATTAATTCCATAGGACTCTGCAAGTCAAAAGGAAACAACACCATGTCCATGAAGTAGACAAATGCTCAGCATTTTCACCTCTGAAACCTGTTCTCTGGCATTTCAGTCTGTGGATAAGCCTCACAACCAGAGCATTGACTTTTCAGTCCTTTTTGAGAGCTGTCCTATACTAATCTGTATCTCCAATTGACTTGGATGGTGCTCACTTACATGTTAGTATCTGTAGAGGACTGAAGATGTCTGCTAAGTAATGCATATGGAAAGTAATTTTTTTTTTAAATGAGACTACTTGATTTGCTTAGGTTCTTAATTTCTGACTTGAAGAATAACTTTCTTGTCTTTCCTACTCCCCAATACGAAGATAAAACTGTTGGTCTAATAAAATAAGATTTTTCTTCAAGCTTTTTGTTAATTTTTCCTTCATTCATTTTTACTGGGAGTGAAGGCTGGAAGTCATCATCTCATAGAGTGAAATATTCCATATTAATTTTCATGCAATTTCCTTCATTTTTGTAAGAAGAATTTTCAGTATTGAGTTTTAAATTGCCCTTGTAACAGGTATATTTTTGTTCAAGAGCATGGAGATTTGACTGGACTTTGAAGGAGGTAAGATCTGAACCAGTGGAAAATTTATGTAGAGTGAGAATAATGTGTTAATTATGTATTTGTTCTTCTTTCTTTCCCTTCAGAGCCTGTGAACCAGCTGATTCATTGGTGTCACTTGTGTCCACAAATAATCTCATGCTGGTAATATTTAAGGCAGCACAAGTAAAGGAGCAAAAGGAATTCCATGGCTATTTTGAGGTCATTACACAAGAAAGTAAGTTTGTTCTGTGTTTGGAAGTGTGTTTATTATATTGTTTCTTCTTCTGAAGTGTCTGTCATGTTTCTGACTATGGAAAAATTATTCCTGTATCTGAGTTTCTCCTTTTTACAAGTGCCTGTCTCCCCTTCACCTTCTCTGTATTACTGCTATTGAGTAATGTAATCCGATCAGACTGGTTGTGAAGTATGAACATAAGAGGCTGTAAGCAGCCCTGAATTCAGTTGGCGAGGACTGCAGTGTGCCAGTAGATGGGGCTGTTATTTCAGGTGTAGCAGTGGTCGTCCTTCTGCCTTGGGACTCGGGGATCATGTTAAAAGTGGAAGGATGACAGCACTAAAAACTGCTTTCAGAAAACAAAACTTCAGTTGCTTTGTCTGAATGTGCTATCAGTCCCTGCCTCCTCAGGAACACAAAGGAGTCTGTAAAGTTTGTGCATCAAGCTCATGTCTTTATTGCTTTAATCTTTAAGAAATGCTGAGATCATAATCACAAATAGTGCAAGGAATATCATGCTAGTGACCCAAGAAAAATCTCACACAACTCAGTGCAAGGAAATTCAAGCTGCTCAAAAAGATGCTGCATACTTTTAATGTTGACAGTAATTAAGCCTTAAAATATCATCATAAAAACATGTGATGAATCCTTCATAATAAACTTCAGGTTCTATTCTGCATGGGCTGTGGGTTGGTTTGTTGGTTTTCTTTAAGTTCAAGTCGAAGTTTTCTTTGTTTCTCTGCGTGTGCAAGTTTGTCTTTAATGAATTCTGTAAATCCATTGAGCTGTCATCCAAGAAAGTTTGGTTTCCAGGAGGCTGATTAGTTGAGTATGTTGTCCATTTCATTTCTAACTGGCTGCTTTCTAAGACTAGAGGTCCTGTGTAGTGCTGCAGTGTGGATATATTGGTATTCTTTTTTGCAAAACTGTCTTCAGTGAAATAACGTAGATTTTACAGGGTGTTCTTCTGGTCCTGCAGAGACCAACACTTATCCTGGATCTTTACAGCCTTTGTCTTCTGTGTGCATTATTGAGAAGGGTCTCTTTTTACAACTTGAATGCAGCTAAATATAATTCCTGACCTGCCCATCTCTGCAGTGACAGACTTCTGATAAATTTGGATGCTTTAGCCCACTGAATAGCTTTACTGAAGGTATATCAAGGTTTGCCCAATTTCGCCTCCTTTTATTTTTTTCCCTAGGGTGTGGGAGAACAATAGTGACAAAAGAGGAAACAGGCTATGAAGGGAGAATCACAAGTCCATATTACCCAAGCTATTATCCTCCAAAATGCTTGTGTGCATGGAACTTCCAGGTAGCGTTATTCTTTCTCTCTTAGGCACTGCTGTGTGATTTGGGCACATAGAGCTTAAGTAAAGCAAAAGTTATTGAATTGGCGGTAACCTGCATCCTCACAGATGCAGTAGTTTGAAGAAATGGTATTGCTGAATAGCTGGCTGTGCTCAAGTGTTTTGTATCAGCTTTTTCTCTTTCTGTGCACTTGTTTTTAAGGAAGAGAACATAGTTCCTAAGCTGTCCTATTACAAAGGTGAAGAGTTAAGAGTTTTGATATTAAGCCCGCAGAATAACTTCATGGCAGGCAATGCAAAACTTGACTGTTTTAAACTCCTCTCTTCCCACCCCCAGAAAACTGAATAAAAAATATGTACAAAAAACCTAACCTAGTTATTACTGCCACTTCTCTGGTATCTTTTCATATTAATTTGTCACATTTAAATCACATTTAATTTGTCTTCAGAATGGTCTGTCCTATCAACACAATCCTGTGGCGTTTGTTTAATTTGGTATCCTTTTCCTGCATCATTTCATGCACTCTCCTGAAAGTAAATTGCTGAAAATTGATGTTGTTTTAAAGTACTTCTATTTTCTCTGACATGAGTGTTTCCTTATAAATGCTGCTGAAATAAAGTCTCCAACTTAGGCTTTGCTCTTTAGTGTTTTCCTCTCTATGGAATGTAGCAATGGATATGATAAGATCCACTTTTTACCCATCTTTCTGCTTATGGTACTCATGCCTTGTTAATCTAGTAACTGACTACAATGAATAACAGCAATATAAATGAAGTCCAGCTAGCTTACAGCCTCTTCCTCTTCTAAAATGATGAGGTGATTTTTGGGGGGCTAAATTTACAGTCTTCAGTTCACCCTGGACTTCTGATAGAAAGGTTTATTGCTCAAACAAGTTTCATTTTCAGTGCTGTATTTTCGTGCAATATTGAAAATTTGCTCATTTCCCAAGTTATATTTTCAATAAGAGAGCGGGAGAAAAATTTTCATTTCTGGAGTTTTGCCCTGAATCAGTCCTTGTTTTTAAATGAACACTGCTTTGCCATGCAAAAAAGGCTCTCTTCCTTTTTATGAAAGGAATTTCCAATTAAGTATGAACACTTGTGATTTTGCTGGGTTTAGAAATGTTTTGTAAAATACGAAAGAATGCATGGCTGCGCAGGTGCTAGCAGAAGACTATAATAATGTGGTAGAAGTAACTCCTAGCATTATAAATGTGACACAAGCATTCCAGGCAGTATCTTAACTCTAAAAATCCTCTGAGGCTTTGTGTCCTTACACAAGTACATTTGGATGTATTTGAGTGCTTTGATCTTGATACAAAAGCTGCTTTCTATGGCCAGTGGCTCTCTAAAGATGAGAAGACTATTGGCTAGAGGGGGAGAAAGCCTGCAGCTGTGGTGGGCCTGTGCCAACCCTAGACTCAGGACTGAATAGCTGGCAAGAGTGTAAAGTGCTGGCTGTTGAACTGGTGAAGCCAGCACAGCTCCCAGGGTGTGGCAATGCCAAGCTCCGTAATTCCTGAAATACGTTTATACACTTTTATGTTCTATGCCCACAAAAGGAAAAGGAAGACTGCTTGCACTATCTTTCTTGCTCACAACAGACCCCATTGAAGAGCCTTGGTATAGCTCTGAAATTCCATAACTATGCCATTAGTGAGAAGAATATTAAAGGCTGTGAGCGAGGATGGTGGAAAATTAATGAACACATGTAAGTACTCTGCATGGATTATTAATGTAATGGTACCAAATAAGCCATCCCATTACTACTGCAGCTCACTCAGAAAGCTTCCACAAGGACAGAAGTAATTCACTGGGGTGTCCTACCATTCTTTCATTTTAGCTGATGATGTAACAATCCTTATAAAATAAGTGTGTGTGTGTGTGTGTGTGTGTATGTATATATATATATTCTACTGAAAAGTACCAGAAAGATGAAGACAAGAGTCTGTGGTACTCTCTGGAGAGAGAGAAATGGAAAGAGTTGGGTAAAGATTGGTGTCCTGTGAACTCTAAAATAAATCTGTGTTTTCTGGGGCCACTAAACAAGGTCCGGTTAAAGCCCTTTTAAGTGTAATTTAATTCTATGATTGCTCAAGAGAACAACAAATCTAATTAACTTCTTGGTGAAAGCTGTTGCAATGATTGGGAATAGAACTGTAATTGCTTCCTCATTCCAGTCACTGACTCTTGAAAGAGAAACTGCACAAAGTAGCTTTCAAGAAACCACTGTTTTTGAAGTATTTTTTATTCAAATATTGCTGCTGGTTTTTAATTAAGATACCACTGCTTTCCCAGCATATTGTCCATCCATGCTTTTCTCAGTTTCGAAGTCAGTATCTTTAGAATACTGGATGATGAGGCAAGGCTAGATTTAAAACATCCTTTTTTTTTTTTTCTTAAACTTCATTCAGATGGGAATCTCAGTAAGATTAGTCTTGAAACTTAAGTTTCTGAACTCACTACTGAAACTAAGTGAATTAGGCCCTTAAGAGTACAACTGAAAGAATTACAGAGAGAATAAAAAGCTTCATCTGTTCTTGAATAGAATGTTGTATTTATAGAGCGAAAATTCAATTTGAATCTCCTACATCTGTGCCTTGATGAGAATTGGTTGCTGGACTAGATGAGTACATAAAAATACCAGTCAAAACACACTACATGTAGTATGTTTGTGTGATTTTTGGGGGCCTTTTTACGAAATAAATTGAAAGATTTCTGATATTTGGGATGTTTGAGATAAAAAACAAAGGCAAAATCTGGAGGAAAATATTATAATAGGATCATACTGAGGAATTCTCTGACAGCGAATCCTGAAAGAACATGAGCAGCTTTTTGACAAACCTGCCAATTATGCATTCCACAGAATCAAATGTCCATGGTATGATTCTTAGAAGCGCACTCAGGGTTACTTTTGAAGTACTGCACAAGGACACACGCTTCTGCTTTCTGTTGCAAGTTGCTGGCTATAGTTATAGATCAAGACAAGCTTTCCTTTGAAAGACTCTGTTTTTCATTGAAAATAAGGCTTTTGAACCTTTTTTTCTGTCCTATATTAACTTTTGAAGGGGAAAAATATGACTTCAAGCATGAAACCTGGTGATGTGTGGTTTTTTTTTGGTTTTGTTTTCCAAATTTTAATTGTTAATGAAATGGGGTGGTGGGGTGCAGGCAGGGGACCCCCTTTCTTCAGCCTCTTGCCGTTGCAGCCTATGGGATGTTTATTCTGCTATCTTAGATAAAAATGGTTAAGAAACTTTGGGATATTGATATTAGTAAACCCTGTGAACAAGCAGGTGGTGCAGATAAGGTTCCATCAGACCTCCAGGGACAGCTTTCTCTAACCAGAGACACTGAACACGACCATGCAGTTCTTCCTTGTCTTTCTTCCAGCTGACATACAATGCTTCACTGCCTTGTCAAAGAAGTTACAGCTGATGAACTTCTTACTTAAAATTCTCAGAGGCAGGAATACCAATGAGTGTCTTATGAGGAGACTACCAGAGCTTTATGTGAACACAAAGGTGCTTTATTTGTCCTAAAACTGTTAGTGCAATATGCCCTTGTTTCTGCTACAGCATGCATGAATCTGCTTATCCCCTGAAAAATTATCCTTCTCACTTCTCCAACATATGGGTGGGATCCTCTTAATCAGTTTCTCTCTGGAGCAATGACACAGAGTTACAGATGGTCCATTTGCCCTGGACTTGGATATATGACCAGTAAAACACCAGCAAAAGGCTCCTGAGGGCCTGTAGCTTTCTTTTACCAATCCCATGATCATATGGCCTTTCACAATGTGTAAAGGAGATGTACCTGTTTCAGCTTTTCCACAGATGGGCAGTAATTTCTTCTGCTTTTGGGGAGATGAATTTGTTTTATTTGTCTGAGAAGGGCTCAATGCAGACTTTAACTTTTGTTTGTTTGCTTGTCTGTTTGTTTGGTTGTTTGTTTGTGGCTTTTTGTTTGTTTGGGTTTTTTTATATTGCTAGGGTTTGTTGGAAGGAAGACTGTGTCGGTCATTGGCAGAAGAAGAAATGTAGAAAATGTCTGTGAGCTGCTTGAAGGGAATCAGACTGGTAAACAGCATTTTGCTGTGCACTTCGACAGGCTGTTTTAGGTTGGGAGCATTGGTGACGAACACTAAAATTGGTGACAATTAGACTTCCTGTTGTAGGGAAGTCTGCACTCAACACTGATAGATTTGGCGGGTGGGTGTACGGGCTTGAAGGCAAACCAGCAGGCGGAATTAGCTTCAGATGAATATTTTGCAAGAGCTTCCAGGTCAGAGCTACAATTTAATAGGAAAATTGCAATAAAGGCAATAGTACAGAAACACTGGCCTAAACAGAGGAAGTCAGAATACGACCTGACACCCTGTTGGTCAGGGTGGGAGTAGCAGTCCAACTAAATGGTGGCTGCAATGCCATTGGAGGATGGATACAGCCTTGTTGAAGCAGTGATCCTGTGAAAAGGTCTCCTCTTTCTCTGGAGATCCAGTGGTGGCTGTCAAGAGTCCTCTGGGTATCAAGTGCTGCTATTGTGGTGTCCCAAGCCCCAAATTTTTTACAGGCAGGACTGTTTGGTACATCCCCCAGGGCAGGGAATTCCACAATGCGGTAATGAAAATCTGTGAATCATTCTGGGGAGTACTTGACTTAGCAGAGTTGGCCCCCTCAGAGTGGTGATTGCCTCCCCAGAGGGAGTTATCAGGATTCTCTCATTTTAGCAGCTCACATATATGGTAGTAGAAATATGTACTTTTGATTACACCTTACATTGTAACCCAAGACTGTAGTTAGTGGTGTTTTTTGAGGTTTGAGGGTTTTTTGGTTGTGTTTGGTTTGGTTTGGTTTGTGGGTTTTTTGGGTTTTTTTGGATGGGTTTTTTTTTTTTTGTTATGGTTTCTGTTTTGTTGGTTGGTTGGTCGGTTTGGGTTTTTTTGTGGTTTTTGTTGTTGTTTGGTGGTGTTGGGTTTTTTTGTTGTTTGTTTTTGGTGGGTTTTGTTTTGGGTTTTGGGGTTTTTGGGGGTTTTTTTGGGCTTTGAGGGTTTGTTTGCTTGCTTCTTTGTTTGGGGCTTCTTTTACAATTAATTTTGCTATAGTAAGAAGCTGTAAAATTAACTCAGATTTTTGTATCTGCTTCCAGGATGTCAAAGAGAAGTCTTATTTTCTAAATTGTTTTCTTCCTTTATTTTTCATATTGCTGGAACAGATGCCCCTAGATCTGTTGACAAGATGTTTGATTTTAGTACAGTGAAATAGGGCATACATGAAAACATATGAATGTGTCCATTCCCTTTGGCAGACCTCACTGGGATGCTCAGGACACTGAGGCAACATCTGTTCACATGGAAATCACTGACCAATTTTTCTCCATTCGGTGACATGAAGAATAGTCCTGGTGCAATGTTTGATGTGGAAAAATACACAAGGGGAATATTTACTTCTGGCTAATAGTCCACTGCTCCATTTAACAATACAACAATCAATTTTTTTCTTTTGTTCTTTGCGTACATTTTGTTGTCAGTGAGTGACCTTGTACTGCTGTCAAACAAGTGTGTGTGCCAAGTCTGCGAAAAATCAATGCAGCCGCCTGTGCTCTTAAATCTACTTAAAATTCATATGTACTTTGATTTTGGCAGGAATATTAAAGCCAGATGTTTCTCTTTTAAGTGTTGCATTTTTGAGACATTTTAGTTGAGCAGAGGAGGGAATCTTTATTTCCACTTCTAGAACATCCTGTACTGTTGATGTTCACTGATTTACTAACTCTAAAACAGTCTCCATTTTTAAAATAATAATTCAACAACCTTTCCCTTGTCAAAGAGGCTTTGTTTGGTTGTGGGGATTGTTTTTTCTTCTTTGCTTTTTTTTTCAATCTAGTTTTTTGTTGGCCCAGCCCCAATCCCCTGGTAGAGAATGGCATATTTGATGAAAGGAACATTAGAAATTCATTTAAAATGGATGGATTAAATATTTGCTGGCATCAGAAAGTATTTTGGTTTCTCTGAGTCAAGTGGCACCTAGGCAGAAGTCCAAGGAACTTCTTTGCCAAAATAGCAATTTAAAGTATATGTGCACTCAAGGCATTCTTTTTAGGACTATTTATTTGAAGGTGGAACATTGAGAAGTAAATTTCCATAATGTTAATGGTGGATGAAGGCTGGGTAGCTACTGAGAAACAGTTTTGGTTCTTAATTAAAGTATGGGAGTTGACTGTATTTCTGAATTTCAGTGGTGTTGACATTTAAATTGTATATAAGGCAGTTTTCCCATGAAGGCTGCTCTAGAACTCGCCTGGACACTTTCAGGTACTGTGGTTACTATGTTGATCACCAAACAGTGTTCCACGTCACAAGTTCTGCTGTCAGCGTGGAGTTGCAGTGCAGTTCGAAGGTCTCTGAGAGGCCCCTGCTGGTGGAATATGGCAGTTATAACATCGGCCAGCGTAAGATGGATTTTATCTCTTTCAACCCTTCTTTGCAATTCAGATCTGTAAAGTAGCATTTTTTGGGTCCAGTAGAACCTAATTAAGTTTATGCAGGAAATTACCTGTTGGGTTTCAGTTAATTTTCTTTTCTAATCTCACTAAGTCAGATGACTAACAAACAAAGAACATTTCTAGGCTGTGCATCTAAGGTTTGTGAGCATGTGCAGCATGCTCTGCTTTCCTGCATGCACACTGTTCTCTTCTGCACAGTCCTCAAAGCTTCCTGCATGACTATAACCATGGTGCAGTCAGTTGAAGTCTGTTCCTGTTTGTTTTAATCCCCAACATTTTGTTTACAATTTTTCTGTTGCTATAAGGCTTATAGCTAATGAAAAGAGTACCAAACAACCATCTGCTTATATCAGTGTTTCCATGTATTTATATACAATGCGTGCAAATCAGAAATCTGAGCTGAAAAAACAGCTCAAAAAATTGATAAACTCTGAGACTGAAATTTTTTCAGTCCTGTAAAATACAACCTGTTTACTGGTACTTTCTCACCTGTGTTACTTTTACATATTCTTTTTAAGGTGGGAGAGAAGCAGTACTTTCTAAACATAGTTACTTGTCGCATTAGAGGAACTCTCTTCAATGTGTATATGTAGAATATTTAAAAAGAGGAGAAATTTGATTATTTTAGTTTATAAGGCAGAATTATGTAGTTCATACACCTCCTCAACACAGGTTATTTACCAAAGTTGCAAAGTGCTGCAAATTTTAGTTATTGGAAGTGAGATGTCCTTTAAAACAAAGATGGTCTTCTAACTAGTCTTGTGTTGCACCATAAAACACTGGCTTATTTGTTCCAGCCCTAGAGAGCCTTGGTACATATTCCAGGAACAGCTGAACTGGAACTTTAAAGATATTTTTTTCCTCTTCTTTAAATCCCAGTTTTCAACATTTGAATTCAATTTAAGTGCTGGAAATATATACAGACTGTTAAATTTAGATCAATTTTATTGTTCCTTGGAGCAGCTTAGTGACTGTAAATTGAAACAAGCTGGCAATATTTGTGAAAAATAAATCATGAGGTTTGGTTGTCTGGTTTTTTTGTTGTTTTGTTTTTATTATTTTTTTTCCCTTTTTAACCTCCAGCATGTCCACCTGGACATTTCAAGTGTTCTACTGGCTTATGCATTCAGCAGATGCAGCGCTGTGATGGCATAAACAACTGCTTTGATGAAAGTGATGAACTATCTTGTGGTTTGTATTCACTTATTAGAGATCTTGACTGGAAAACAGTGAATGTATTCTCTAATCTTAGAAGGCAACTGAAACAAGGTGAAATTTTTTAATGAGAATAACAAAAGATGTTATTCTTTTGTACATCTGGGTACAGACTATCTGTCAGTCTCTTGAATGCTAAATTCATAATTAACCGGCAAGGGACAAAACCAAGAATAAAGAAGATATGCACTGGAGAGCACGAGGAAGAAATTTAGATGTGCAGTAATAGCTGTAGTAGGATGTATTTCCATTTGTGATAAAAGCTGGCAATTATTAATGAAGTTCTGTGCCATTTTGATGTGAGTTATTTTTGTGGGGGGACAACAAAGAGGGGTTCACAGAGTAGATGAGAGTGATACTAAGCATCACCACCTGGGGCACTCACTCAACTCCTTTGTGCTCTATTTTCTCCATGCATAACGTGGCACTGATGCCCATCCTTGTATTGGAATGTATTGCCTTGTATTGCCCATCCTTGAAGGAATAAATGTTGTACCCAGACATAGTCAGAAGGGGATGTGTTAGCACTTACAAGAATGCTTCTGTACCTGATTTGGCTTATATTTTTAAAGTTGTCCCTGAGTGGAACTGTAACTCCAGCTTTGCAATACAGGACAACTTGCTTGCCTGCAATGGAGTAAGTGATTGTGAGAATGGAAAAGATGAGCAGAACTGCACCCACAGTAAGGCTGTTCTCCTGAATAACTTTTTCCTCTCTTTTGTCATCTGTCGATTCCTGACTTGAATTCTGGATGCTGCATTCAAAAGGTTAAGAGGCACTGTCAAATCTCACTTGGGCTATATAATTCTGTTTAATTCTTCTGATACACTTATAAACAAGCCGTTAAAGATTTTAAACTATTTCTTTTTAATAAGTCCATGAACATCTGTTTCTGCAAAATACTGGCAGAAGAATTAAGTACTTCAGGTGCATGATGGGGATCTAGGGATTTAAAATGGAAGCTGAGATTTTATCTCTTTACTGCATAATCTGTGCAAATTAATTCCTGGATCCATTTTACCATCTGTAAAATAGCTATTACAATGATGGCTCCTCTGTCATAGTTCTCAGGGTTATAAGGCTAGCAGAAGCTGTAAATTTGGCATTAGACAAATAAAAATTTTGAATCAGAACCTTCTTGAACTTTTTAGAGTAAATGGATGCTGTGAGGTGTGAAAGGGACTTATGAAAGGGAGCACAACTGAAAAGTTCTGCAAGTAACTTTTTAAAAGAAAACTTTTTTACTACTCCCACAAGACAATCGGTTTAAATGATTGCAGGATACTTCTGTCCATCGACAAGAAAAATTGTTTGGGTTTGAGTGCATTTATTGCAAGTCACAGGGAAACAGGAAAATGCCGAGTTTTGGGGTTGCTGTTTTACTGGATACAGTAGTTAATAAGGCTAGTTAATAATACCAGTTTAAAAGGCTGCTTTCACTGCAGTCTTTCATTTCACATTTAATACTGAACTACAAAGGAGAGCTCCTTTCCAGAGTACTGGACGTTTTCTCTTGGTATCCTTACACTCTACATCTAATTTTCACTATTATATCTGTATGTGTTACTGCTGTGGGAAAAGATGGGAAGAAATCTTTGTTTGGACTTGGCCAAGTAAATGCCCACCCAAGTACAGATGCAGTTCTATTTGAATAGTTTATTCTGTTTAGAGGTTAAGCCATCCCCACCAAAGTGCTTTTTTGGTCATATTACTTCCTACCTACTAATATATGCACATCTTCTATCTGTGCAGACATGTCTTTGTGCATTAAGCTGAGCTAATGGTTGTTTTGGGTTTTTTTCCTCACAACTATTTCAGGTATTCCCTGCACCAACCACACATTCAAGTGCAGGAATAATATTTGCATTAGGAAACAATATGCAAGGTGTGATGGGACTGTGGACTGTGTTGACGGAAGTGATGAAAGCAGCTGCAGTAAGTTTCTTTCAAATATTCATCTTTTTGAACTTTGAACTTTTTACACAATAAATACCTTTATTTCTTCCTGTTTTGGAGTGGGTACAAGTTGGGCTGCAGGTACTAAATTTTTATTGCATTCTCTCTGCAATGGTTGGGTAATGATCAGCTATCAGTTGACCACAGATCTAGTTTCAGAACTTGCCAAGTTCCTGTGGGAGGATGGGCTTACAGTTATGGGGAGCCTTAAAAAGCTGTGCTACTTATTGCAGCTGTGCTGAGGATTAGGGCAGCAGGGTTAATTACAGAATGAACTTGGTTAGTTGGGGAAGCAGCAACTTTTGTTGTCTGCAGCAATGCCAGGCATTTCATTGAAGTTGAAGTGTATTTGGACTTCCAGAGTGATACGGCTGCAATCGGAAAAAAACCCACAAACTTTTCACTTCTCTGATTCTTCCAGATGGTGAAGACCCCAATACTTCATAGCATCAAGTCAGGTTCTACTCTTAAATCTTCCTAAAGTAACCTCTGTACAACCTTTTAAGTTTGTTTTGATGTAAACAGATGATTGTCACTGTAGTAGCAATAAAAGTAGGGTTAGGATTAGTTGCTTAAACTGAATGGTCTCAAGTATATTACATAACATGGATGTGTTGGAACAAGTCCAAAGGAGATTTGTGAAGATATCTGTGGGCTGGAGCACCTCTCCTGTGAAGACAGGCTGAGACAGCTGGGGTTGTTTAGCCTAGAGAAGAGACAGCTTTAGGAAGAAGGCTTTTAGCACCTTCCAGTGCCTAAAAGAGCCTACAAGAGAGCTGGAGAGGGACTTTTCACAAGGGCATGTAATGATAGGACAAGGAGGAATGGCTTTGTAATAAAAATGGGTAGATTTAGATATAAGGAAGAACTTTTTCACTGTGAGGGTGGTGAAGCCCTGGCAGAGGCTGCCCAGAGAAGCTATTGATGCCTCATCCCCAAAATTGTTCAAGGCCAGGCTGGATAGAACCCTGAGTAAGCTGGTTTAGCGGGAAGGTGTCCCTGCTCATGGGAGGGAGGGTTGCAATTAGATTATCTTTAAACTCCTTTCCAAACCAAACCATTTTAGGATTTTGCCTGACCCTCAGCTGTCTCTGGCTTGCTGCCTGTATGACAAATCTGTCAGCACTTGCCTTGGATCCAGTAGGATGTCTTAAGAGACTAGCCACATGCATATTTTTATTTGGAAACATTAAAGCTACATTTGACTTTCTGGATGTGTTCAGGAAAGGATCCAGAAACCTGTGTGTGGGAGTGTGGGACTAAAACTCCTGAGCAGATGCACAAGCACTAGGGATGGACAGAGACTCTACAGAAGGGCCTTTCTTCCTTGCTTTTCCAATTAAGAGTTCAGATTTTTGTGCTGATTGTTGCAGAGTTTTGTTCAGACATGGCTTATAGGAAAAGGACATACAGCTGGTTAAAAAGTAAAAGGCAGCTGTAAGCAGCAGGTTCTCAGGCTTTTTCCTTAACAACAATAAACACCATGTCCTAGAGTAAAGTGATGAGAAAAACATGGTGGAAAACATGGAGGCCTTGAGAATGGTCAATAACAAGTCAACAGCAGGATGAGAAAAACAAGTATTAGCCTCAACAAGAAACCACAGGTATTGACAACAAAGGAGGGGTTGGTGTGTAATCTGTAACCAATGATGAGCTCAGGTTTTGCAATATGTATGAGCTTAATTAACACTACTATAAAAGTGTGTAAGCTGGATCAATAAATTGGAGTTCGATGCTCATCAATCGGATGGTCGTCTCCCTTCACTTTCCTCAGCTGATGAGACATGACTTCTTCACCTGTTAGTATTATACATTGTCAGTCAGTCATTTCCATACAAAATAATGATTGTACCACCTTGTTTGTCAAATAAATATCCAGTCTCCACATACATTTTTCTTGTATCGTTCTCACTGTTTTGGCAAGTGTTTTGATGACGTTGATTTTCTTTCTGGTTGGTCTCTTTTCAGGTCAAGGTTGGCAGTATCAAAAAGAGATGAGGGTTTGCCTATTTGTATATATTCACTGTGATGCTTATTAAATCAATGGATCCCTTGACATTTTTGACACAAGAAATATTTTGGGCTAATTTCTGTAGCAGAGATAGAAAAGGGACTCAGTAAAATTTCCAGACTGGTGCCTTTTTATGGAGTCATCTCTGATTTAACTGATAGAATAGCCAAAGAGAGAAGTTTTATTATTATAAAAGGGGAATGAAATAGATTTCAAAATATTTCAAAGTGTAATATTCTTTCACGCCATGTGTGGGAAGCCCCCTCATTAAAGGAAAGTACTGGAAATGGAGATTATGACCTGAAATATCTCTTGCAGGCTGTGGCAATAGCAAGATCAGCAACCTCATCCCTCGGATTGTGGGTGGCTCAAACACTGAGGAAGGTGAATGGCCCTGGCAGGTCAGCCTTCATTTTGTGGGAGCTGCTTACTGTGGAGCATCAGTGATATCAAAAGAATGGCTTGTGTCTGCAGCCCACTGCTTTCAAGGGAGCAAGTAAGCAGTCTTCCCTCTATATCTGTCCCAAACATGGCCAGAATCCACAAGTGCCTTTAGGTTCTGGAGTTTGAACTGCATGGAGGTGCTGTGTTCTGCTTTTCCCAGTCCTGCTGAGAGTGACTGTTTTGAGGTACTTTTTTAAGACAAAACATCTTTGTTTGCTCCCACCCAGGCTGGCTGACCCCAGAGCATGGCGTGCCCACCTGGGCATGCAGATGCAGGGCCATGCCAAGTTTGTGTCTGCGGTGCGGCGGATTGTAGTGCATGAGTACTACAACAGCAGGAACTATGACTACGACATTGCGCTGCTGCAGCTGAGTACGCCCTGGCCGGACACCATGGGCCACCTCATCCAGCCCATCTGCCTACCTCCCTATTCCCACAAAGCCCGCAGCGGGGACAAGTGCTGGATAACAGGTTGGGGCCAAAAGCAGGAAGCAGGTGAGTTTTATCCCTTCCATTGATATGATTTTGTTCCAGGAGCCTTCACAGCTCGGGCAGTGTGCATGTACCTTTGTATGCTCAGGAAACTTGGCTGCTGGTCCCATGGATCTGAATGCCTTTCATATTGTGTTGTCAGTGTAGGGAGCTACACTTACACAAAAATATCACAGGGTTATCTTTCCCTTCTTTTCCCCTCAGAGGTGTGGGACACATGGTGTGGTTTCTCTTTGGCCTGCTGGTTAATCATATGTAAAATTAAGAATCTGGTTATCTGAAAGATGCATGTAATGTCTCAAAAAAAAAAAAAAAGGAGGGTGTATTTTTTCCTGTTTCCCTCTATTCCCTTTGTGAGCTTCTATAATACAAGTGCCAAATCAATCTTTTAATTTCAAAGTATACCTTATTACATACTAGCTTTATCAAATCCTAAAATAAAGTTTTAATATGTAAACCAGTGCTTGCATATCTGAGTAGGCAGGTGAGGGCTTTTTTGCTATAACCAGATTTTGAAAGGATCACCTGGCGATGAGATTGGGTCTGCTGCATGGAAAGGAGGGGAAATTTTAAGTTAATTCTGTTATTATTAAGTTATATACCTTACAGAAAAGAGGTGTTTCACCAAATCTTTCAGATAGAAAGGAGCAAATGTGGAAATTGATTCTTTATGCTGCGAGAATTTGCATCCTGAAACTGACTCATAATCTTAATCTTGAATTTGGCTCCTTCATATTATGCTGCCCTCACTGCAAATCTATCATGTGATGGTCTAAATATCTTTGTAAAATTCAGTTTCCTTTTTGAAATGAAAAGAGAGCAAATTAAGAAGTCTTGAGATGTTATGGGGGAAAACAAAAAAAAAAAAAAAGAAAAAACATTTTGGCCAATCCTAGTGATTATGCCATTGTATTTGGTGTGTCTGAAGGACTCAGATCACATTAAAAAATTGTCTGATAGTTTGAAGAGCCTTTCTGCTCTGTTGCAGTTAGTTGTTTGGAATCTGGAATAAATCAATAGTCAAAGGTATCTATGGATATTTTCTAAAGACTTCTTGTTTTATATTTCAATAGATGAGTAAAATGCTGTTGAATTTGTTTTCCAGATGATGAAGGTTCAGCAGTTCTTCAGAAAGCAGAGATAGAAATTATTGACCAGACATTATGTCATTCCACATACGGGATTATCACAGCTAGGATGTTTTGTGCTGGGCTATCATCTGGGAAAAGAGATGGGTGTAAAGTATGTACCTCAGCAAACTCTGCAAGGAACTTATCTGGTCTTTCATTGCTGCATGAGGAGGTGTAAAGTTGACTGGCAGACCACTTTGTGGTCAATATGTTTCAGTTCTGAAAAAGAGGAATATAAGTATTGTCTGTCAGCAAATCTCTTCTGTGGATGATTTCAGAGTTCTGCTGCTTTATGTGCATGAGTAACATCACTAAATTTCAGTTACAGGTCAAAAGCCAATCAAACTCTAAGTCCCAATAACAAGTTGAAATCAGGCAATTTTCAGCATAATAGACTCTCAGCTGAAAAAAACACAAACTGAGAAAGTAGCTTGTGTCTTTTCAGAATCCCTCCCCTCCAACTTGGAACTACAAGACTGTATAATGAGATGCAGACAATTAGGCATAAATTTGCAAATGTAAGATATTTCTGATCTGGAAAAACTGAAAGATGAAAAATGTAAAGTGCTGAATTTACTTCTAGTGAAAAGTAGTAAAACCCCATAGATACGCTGTATATATCTATAAGACACTTAATATTACAGATCTTATATGCCATATTGTATTATACTATACTTATATAAACCATACATATTTACTGCTAAAATAGTAGTACATTTACTGCTGAAATAATAATAAACCTATTTTTTTATGATGGAGATCTTGAATCTTCAAGATGTTCTAACTTTCACTGATCTACATAAAAATGAATAAGCCTACAATGGCTGAGGGAGTATAATGCTCCAGCTGTTTTTTAGAGGTTAGTGAGGCCATTGATATTAAGTATTGTTTTCAGTAACTGGAGAATTTGTTTATTTATGGCCACTCAAGATATAGCCAGGGAAAGACATCATTTTGGCTGCATTTTTGTAGAGGCAAATGACTTGTGTCTGTGTCTGGCAGTTGTTAGAGCTAATCAAATTGTGGTATTCCTGTTTTGTGAAAAGTGCTGGTGTTCTACTTTTGTCCTAGGAATGAAGGAGAAAACTCACAAATTTTACTCTCTAAATGTGAAATCCTTTTTGTCATGGAAGGAAAAAAAGTCATCTAAATTCTTGACCTTTTTTGAGGCAATTCAATCTAGTCTTGCTTTAGAGGAGTGAGTGGCACCTTAGCACCTTGGAAGGGTCCCTTCCAACCTGCATAATCCAACAACCTGTAGAGTGAAGGCAAAATAGTTTTCTAGCTCTAACAAAATATTTGTCTAGCAAGAAGACACTTCTCTTGCAAAACATCTGAATTTTGCCAAATGCACCTTTTGCTTTTAGAAGTTGTTTCTTGCACCCAATATTTTGGTAAAGTTTACTTTGCCATTGAGTGTCTTTCCGACATGCTCTGTGTACGGCAGAGCCTTACAGGGAAGTATCAGTTTGGTCCAAGGAATTTTCCCCAAATGATGGCAAATGGTTTTATACCTGATGCTCTGCCAATGTATTTCTAAAAGAACATGCTGTAAAGGAAGAGTCCTAGTTGCTTTGTCCTGTATTACAGCATGATGAGATCCTGTAACAAATTTTGAAGTCTAGAACAGACTTAATTTTAACTGCTCTAATTACAAAGACATTATGGGCCTCTAAACATTATATGCTGACTGGTATCTACCAGAGGACAATCCTTAGGCTCTTTTTCCTTCTTTAAAAAAAAAAAAAAAAAAGAAAAAACCCAACACAAAACAATTAAGGAATTCCATCTGTTTCCATTTACCTTTAATTTGAACTAAAAAATACAATTATTAAATACTTTATTGTATTTACCTTATTTAAAAATATTTTTTAAAGCCTACTATTTTTGAGTTTTAATGTCTAACCTATGAAAGTGCGTATATGTTAAGTAGCAGATTTGGGGTTTATGGTTAAGTATAAGGTTAGGGGAAAAAAGTGAATTTTGAATGTAGTCCATGCAAAGTCATATCTTTATTAGTGTCTTTAAAGAATGAGAATTACCTTCTCTCTTGTGAAAGAGCAAACTTTGGTAAAACTGTGCAATGCCATCTACTTGAAATAAAACCCTATCAACTTTGAACTATCTGAATTTGAAAATATAATCACTGGAATTATGCAAAACATCTCCTATGGATTTTTCCTCAGTTTTCATAATTCATGTTGTAAACACATATAACTCGATACGTTATTTTTAGGGTGATTCTGGTGGACCACTGTCATGTCAAAGCAATGGAAATGGAAAATGGTTTTTGACTGGCATTGTGAGCTGGGGTTATGGATGTGGAAGACCAAATTTTCCAGGTGTCTACACAAGAGTGTCAAATTTTGCACCATGGATACATAAATATGTGCCTTCAGTCTTGTAGCTTGAAAACTATTTCCATGGAATAAAACATGTCCTGGATATCTTCATTAAAACCATATTTGGAGGAACTGTTCGCAGGTGGAATTTCTTTGCATGTCTCTTGCTGATTCTGGCTCACATATGGGGCTAATAAATACCAGGAATTTGAGCTCTGGTGAAAAAGGAGGAGGCTGTTCCTTGTGGTGCTTGTTCCTTCCACGCAGATGTCTGGAGACATGGTGGGAGGTGCAACAGTAAACTTTGTTTTCAAGGCACCAACTAAATGCAGGTGCATTCACCTGTGAGGAAGTTGAAGATACAATTGATTGTGTAAACAGAGAGCTTGAGGCTCACTCATAATTTCCTCTGAGATGTGTGCAGCTAATACAGAAGTAACAGTGAAGTAGCAGTGAACTGTTTGCACTCTGGCAAATACTACTTCCACTACCTCTTCCAGCAAGGACAGCTGATGAAAGAGAGAGGAGACACTCTAAAAAGTGAACTCAATCCTTTCAAATCCATAGGGCCCAAATTTTTGAAGATCACAAATTCTGCTGCTATAAGTGATTTGTCGCATGCTTACTCCTTCTGCTTTCATTTTAATTAACTGCATGATTTGGAGCTACTAACTTTTCTTTTGTGCTTTCATTTCTTTATTTTCAAGTTCATCCACCTAAGAATTTGAATTCTCAAGCTTCAGGCAACCTTATCAAGATGAATAAACATGGTGATGTGTGTTATTGCAATGATCTTGTCCTTGATGAAATAAAACCATTGTTTCTAAAAGGTCCTGGTATAATATTTATGTAAAAGTGGTTTGTTTCCTCTAGGCCTTTTTCTGGGTGTTTTTTTTGCCTTTTCCATGAAGGAAGGAAGGAAGGGGCAAAGCATCAGTCAGCAGGTTCTGTATGTGTAGCAGAGACAGGCTGTTGAAAAGCAGAGGACTTAAACAAAGCCATCCGTCTGCAGTTGTAGCTTGAATTTCTGAGCTGTGAGGATTGCCTTCGAATTAACCCCTTTTACAATCTCTGTATGAACTGTTCAGATTTGTTTTATTCCCTTTGTTCCCTTTGTATTATTTTTCTGGGGCTGAGATTTCTCCATTTCCTTTTGCTTTTATAGATTCTATTCTTTGTGCTCTCTCTCTCTCTCTTTCAACATGTATCAAATATGTTCTTTCCCTACACACATCCTTGATTTTCTTATTTTATAAGCAGAACATGCTGAGCTTGATGGTTTGCTGACTTAAAGCTGCTTTTCCTTTCAAACAGGAAATGTGAACATAAATTGGTTTGCAATTTATTTACCATATTTATTCTGTGGTAATGTCTTGAAGCTGGAAAACTAAGGTGACATGTGGAACTGAGCATGTCTCCTCTCTTACAGATATTTCTATGAATTCCCCAGGGTGTTTATTAGAAGTTGCCTCATTCATATTGCCCTGGGACCTTTTATCTGTAAATTGCATGTCTGCATGTCCTTTGCATTGTGTCGTCAATTATTTCCCTACTCCCATGTTTCAGAAAGAAGTGATCTATTTTCAAATTATGGGATCCATATCCTACTTAGCCTGTCAGGTAAACAGAGTTACAGTGATGGTAACTTTTCCTGCCCACCTTCTTTGATTGCAAATCAGCTGGCTCCCAATTGAAGCAGTACAGCAAAGGTGAAAAAAGAGAAGCTCGGGATGTGCAGTGGGGAGAGCAGCTATTATGTTTAAGAAACGGGGTTCATTTATGGGGTTGCTGCTAGCTTTGTCAAAAGGCATTTGTCATGGCATCATGCTGCAGGCTTTTCCCTCTAGCCAGATTTCTGTGTACAGCATTCCAGTACCAGGTGCTGAACAGGTCGCAGGGCAGGTAAGAGCCACCAGCTAAGCTTTGCAGTAGGAACACAGTAAAAAAATTATCTCTGTCTACTCCTGTGTCCACTGACCCCCATTCTTCATAAATTGCTCTTAACTAAAATGATAAAAATTCCCCTCCCCCCCTCCCCACACTTTCCCAGACTGAGATGCATGCAAAAAGGAAATAGCCCAGAGAGATAAGGGTTTCAGATGTGATGTAGCTGATAACATGAAAGATCTTATCTCAATTTGCAATATTTTTATCTCTTTAAAACTATGAGAGTAAATACACAAAAATATGTTACAATAGCTCTTCTTTTTTAACACTAATGCCATCCATGGTCTTTCTCTAGGAAAGTCTGCATGTTTGCTCCTGCCCATCTTACCAAGAAGGTTTGGTGGAAATGTGATATATTCAGCTGTGTTTTCCTGTTTTTCTTTAATGCATTTTAAATTTGCTATCTAGAAGAAAATGCACATCTCTATAAGAGAATTAAAAATGCAGAAATGCATTTAAGTTTATGATTTAAGCTTATAGTGTGACTTCTGTCCTGCCCTGTAGAATTTGTGAGAAATTAAGTTTGATTAATCCTTCCTGAGTCTATGGGTTGTTTTTTTGTCTGTTAATCTACTTTTAATTTTTGAAATAATAATTCAGCTCTTGCAAGATCTTATTTTATCCATTCAAATAAAGTTATCTTTCAACCTCTGAAAACAAATCCTTATATGTGTAATTTGGGGCAAAACACTATTTGAGCTCCTGGTAAGAAATGTAAATCCACTGAGCAGCAGGTTATTACAATCCTGGTAGTTTCTGAAAATCCTGAATGGTCAGTGCACAGGTGATTTCAAAGGATTGTGGTGGATTCACTGAAGTAATAACTTGTATGTGTGTGCTCAAGGATTCTTTATTTCAAAAAAATTGTGTGAGCAAAGAAATTACTAGCATAAAATCATAGCTTCCATTAAAAATTTAATTGCAATGTCTCTGGAGCTTTTATCTGATCTTAAAAGTGTAAAATTATACAGCAGGGATGGTAGCATCCAATTTCATAAAAACTATTGAAGGATTTCAAGATGTGGTTTTTGGTCTCAGTGTGTAGCTGTTTAATCTGTATATGTCAAAAATAGTCCTACTGTATAAAAATGCAACAAAACTAATTGTTAAACAAAAGAGCTTTTTGTCACCATGTTTAGCAGCAACTATTGGGCACAGAAGTTCAGCTGGCTATGAAACTGTGCCAGCCAAAATTGCAGACCAGTGAAAACCATGTCCAAAATTGTAATTAGACTGTATTTATAGTGAATTTCTTTTCCTTTCGCAGTGAAGGAGAATCTGGGCTTCAAGCTCACTTCTGGAATATATTCTGGGCACCACAAGATATGGTTACTTTTCTTGAAAAATTAACCCCAGTGGAACAAAAAGAAATCTGTAGTAAACAAGCAGTTCCCTTGTTCAGTTCTGGGGAGGAAGATTTTGGTCTTGTTACAATGGAGGTTTTTGGTATCAATGTACCTGTCATTTAATACCTATTCTGTCTATTTTTCTTTCTTCATTTCTTGTCTTTGCTTGTGTAGCTCATAATTATTATATTTCCGTTTCCGATTCCACAGAATATGATGTGATGATAAGATCAGGAAATTATGCTTCAATCCCAAGTGATGCCACTTTGAGGGGGAGTGGAAACCTGTGATAGAAAAATGGCATTTTTCACAGGGCTTATGAACTAAACTAGGTTATGGAATCTTCATGTCTTGTGTTTCAAATGAAGGCTGGATGGAAATACCTTACAGCTTTTATTCTGATGTTCTGACTAGAATGGCTGAAATTTAATAGCTCCCTCTATTGCAGTGAGCTGTGGCTCCGATTTTTGCCATTTCTAAAAAAATCCCCCAAAACAAAACAAGCAAGCAAACAAAAAAACACCCAACAAAACCTCTAAGAAATTGTACATAATTTGGCTTGTGACTAGGCAATTTTGGTTTTATATTGTTAGTGATCAATTAGGCAGATATTGTAGCAATTGCAGCTAAATCAGTTCCTGCTTATGATGGTGAGGCTCTGTACTCCCTTGGCCAGAGCTGGAGAAGGTGATGCAGTCTGATAGGAAAAGGGCAACAGAATTGTAAACGTAAGAGCAAAAATGGAATAGAGGAGTCAAGAAATATGAGTACGTGATTTTTTTTACCTTGTCAGAAATCTTAGCCAAGAACCTATCTTTCAGTCTAACAGTTTTTCCATACTGATCTACACTCTACTTTGTAGCAGTATCCTTTGACCTGTATTCCAAGCCAGGTAACAACAGGACTAACTCTGATGAATCCCAAAAAGTCTTTTTATCAATGGAGACTGTAAGTTCCTCCTAATTACGTGGTAGTTATCACTCTGCATGGTGTCACTCCAGAGAGCTGTGCATCATACCACTTGTCAGCATATGATTTCCTTCTTCCACTGCAGAACAAGATCATTACGAGGTAAGATACAGAGCAAAAATGCTTTACTGAGCTGTACAGAAGCTCTCTGAAACTGCGCTAGATGGATAAAATTTGAATTTGAGATTTGAAATACAACTTAATTAAAATCTTGGATAGCGTAATCAAAAGATCTCCTAATAAAGTTGAAAGGCACTGATAAGGGTTTCCAAGTCCAACACCCTTCTCCTCAGAGGACTACCTAAAACCAAACCATCTGATTAAGAGCATTGTCCAGATGTTCCTTAAACTTTAACAAGCTTGGTGCCATCACCCCTTCCCTGGGGAACCCATTACAAATTTCTGTGGGGTTTATTCTACACTATCACTAATTCTAATGGGTTCCTTTCCATAAAATTACATTTACAACTCAAAAACATACAATTTTAATATATTTTTAGAGTTAGAATTACAATTAGAATTTATTTTAGAGTATTATATTTTATTACTTTCAGAAAATGTATGTTTTATGGCAGTCCAGTCACAGCTGAATTCCTCCTCATAATAGGGGTTTGGAAGGCTACATCCTCAGAGTCACTGTAGTGTATTTGCATAAGTGGGTTCAGATGATATTTAAATTTGAGAGGCAACACTTCTACTTTTCAGAGTTAAATTTCATGTATGAGCACAAGGAATCTGTCTTCCTCAACCAAATGAATAAACAAATTGTAGGATCTGAGGATGGATGGTTTCGAGAGGAGAACTTAAATTCTTGGAACTTTCAGGAAGAGGTTAGCTAGACATGAAGATTCAGCTAGGAATCTGAAATGCACTTGTTTAGGAGTGGTTTAACTCAATTGAGTAGTCCTCTTCAGCTCTATTAATGTACTAAAATTAACTGCTCTCTATGCTACAAGACATAACAGATTGCCATTGTTGGCATGGAATGGACAGAAGGTTTTTGTAAGGAATTACTCTCAAACTTCAAAGGAGAATCCCGTTCCTGATGTAGGCCTGCATTTGTTCTGCTACTTATTATGGATTATTGCTGCTACTGTTACTCCATTGTGTATTATTAACACTGGCTTAGCTTTTTAGGAGCCACAAATGTAGAGCTGGCCATGAGATGAAAACACCTGGAAGACAGCAAGACCAACACAGGTGTCTGATATAAGACATTCAGAGAACATTGATGCAGTAAGCTGTAAGATAAAATTCAAGAATGTGCATTGATGTCTGTCTGTTAAAGAACCAAAACAGAATTTGGTGACTGAAATGATGTTAAAAGCCCGAGGGTACTTCAGAAAAATTTACTTTTTTGGTTGCTTTTACTGCCACCCTAAAAAATGCATTGTTTTGCATATGTCTATTAGTTTTGCTCTTGGATCAAAAGCAGCCTAGTGACATACTTATTACACATGCAGTAGAACTAATAATAACAGGATGTCCATCCGTGACAGCCAGTAACTATGATAGCCATTATTCCCCAATGTTGAGGTCCAGGGTCACACATGGTGACTGAACTGATTCTCTCCAGTTTCTGTAAACTGCAGTAATAAATCTGCTCAGTGACAAATCCTAAAGCATGCTAAAGCTGAGACGGGGAGGTGTGCTGTGAGAGTAAGAATCTCACGTGGACAACTCTTCTCATAGCTTGCCTTGCTTTCCTGATGATACTGCGACAGAAGGTACAGATAGTAGATAAACCAGGCTGTTGACTGGGTTGATGAAGAGGCTGAAATATTTCCATATGGCAACGTGGAGGTACTTAAATTGTTATTTTATAAATGTTTTGTCAGCTATTATGATAGAAAGGATTTAATATTGTCTGCAGGAGAGGCAAAGCAGAGATTCATTCACTAGCGCCTCACTTCAAACGCATGAAAGGAATAGCCTGCTAAAGCAGAAGACAAGTGCTTTCAATTTAAGGTTAAAAAATTTTATTTTAATGCTGCCAATCTGGGCCTCAGTTACATCAAAGAACTTGATGCAGGACTGTGATGGAAATAATCTGTTACTGTGAGGTCTAATCTTATTTACTTTCATTTGCTGCGCATAGAAAAAGAGAAACCTGTTAGAAATTTTTAATGTATAGATTCACTCACAAAATATTCTGAGTTGGAAGTGACCCACAATGATCATAGAGTTATAAATAAATGAAAAAAGTCCAAAATATGATGCAGGTTGCAAAATGGAATAAGCATAAGAGTGAATTACAGATGCAAGAAATAGCACCTCACATTACAAGTAAAAGAACAGCAGGAAGTAATAGTTGCTGAGCATAGGACTTCACATTTTGTGTGATAGTTTTGTGACACAAAACCAGGCTGAACATGGATAGATTGAAAATGCTTTGGGTTCATTTGTTGCACAGATTCTGCTTAACACTGCTACACGGGCACTTGTTGCCTTTTCATTCCTAACCTCTGCTTCTCAGTGCCACTATCACCACTGAAGTAACATAATCTGGCATTGCCTTTCTGATGCTTCTATAGGCACAGAAACTCCAGGACACTTGTTAAGCAATAAAATGGTGACGTACACGCAGAGTGTCATCAATGCTGGGGTGCCCAAGCATCCTATATACTATCAGCTGGATGGAAGAACAAAAGGGAAGTGGTAGCCAGGGGAATATTCTAGAACACAGATGACCAGATCAGTGTTACTTCTGCCCAGTTTCCCAGCAAAGACAACAGGAATATGGGAAATGTTTTGTGTTTTGGGATTATTTTTTTAATGCCTTTTTTTTTTTTTTTTAACCTTCCAGATGGTGTGGGCCTGGGGCCTGGACTCCTTTGGTTGTGTGTTTAACTTCATCAAGTAATGTGATGTTGCTTACCTTCTCACTGGACCAATGAGGAGAAAGCAACATATTAAAAGCTCACTTTCAAGCTGTTCCTAAAATCAGTAAGTAATTAATAGAAACAAGCATCTGATGAAAGCACACATTACTGATTTTGCCTCTAAAAAAGTTGATATTGCCTTGACCATATCTGGGAGAGGGAATGTTGGCATATAAAGTAGACAATTATCATTGAGATCCGCTTTACAAAAGACTGAGAATTGAACAAAGAGAGAACATCCTTTGGTCTGGGAGACTTTGTCTTCCTGATAACTACTCAAGCCTTACTTGCCAGTCATTGCATGGGTAACACCGAGCAGCAGCAGGGAAGCAGACAGACAGACAGCTACAGGCACTATCTGGGCAAAGCTAGATAGCCCCAGTGACAGAGCAGCTACTTTTGTCAGTTTTGGCAATGTATCCACAGATCATAGAATGTGTGTTTAAAGAAAATGGAAAAGAGCAAACACTTCTAGTTTCTCTTTGTTCTTTTTCTGAATGCATTGTTCAGTGTAGTTAACTGAATAAGAAAAATGTGTTCCAAACCTAAGATCTATATTCCAAATCTATGAGGTACTGTGGATTTTACATGAGTCCTGTGGGGTGAAATATTTTAAGTAATGCCGAACTGTAGTACTAATTTTAGAAGAGATGAAGGGGCTCCACAGGATCAAGTTTAGCCACAGTTGTTTGGTAAGGTATAAGTGAAAGAATTTTGACAATGAAGCAAGTGACTTTCCTTTTAATGTGTGGAATAAGTCACTGAGGACAAACTCCTCCAAAACTGCCACATTTCAGCTTATGTCTCTCTGTACACTGCTTATCCAAATACTTATCCCATGCACATTACTAACTAAAATGGCTTTATTGTTCTGAGGATGGGCATTTCAAATTACATTTAGCCCAGGTTTTGCTCCAATATTTTTTTAATTTCAAAATTATCTTATTTTCTGTTATGTTCATATTTGCATTTACAATATTACCTAAAGGGAACCAGAAGCACTAAGGACTGGATATCTAATAGAGTCCTTGGTAGAAAATAAAACCTCAATATGGCATTTTCAAACTGAGAACTGATACACAAACTTCCTTGTTTACATGAAATTAATCAGTTATACTTTCACTGGGCTAATTGCTTTTTAATTTTGAAAATACCTACAGAAAAGTCAGAAGTAGATTGGAAGGGGGAGGTGTGTTGCATCCACATCTGGCTGCTTCTTTCACTTACCATCAAAGAATGCATTTTTAAAAAAGAAAAACTTCAGTCAGAGGCTTTTTTGTACTTACCCTTAGTTGTAATTTGATCCAAAAAAAGAGAAATTCAGTTTTATGTGGAGGTGGAAGTTAAGTGATTTTCAGTTAATACTGAAAAATTCAGTTTCAGTGATTCAGTTAATAGGAAAAATGTGAGTTAAATACTGCCACAATGCATTCCTCAAACTCTGTATGTAGAGAAGACTCTGCACTTTTATACAGCTGAGATAAGTGTGCTCCTTGATGATGCATTTCTCTCCTAGTATGTGGTGGTCAATATATTTCCTGGAATGGGACACTGACTTCTTATTATCCAAGTTACTACCCACCAAATATTGACTGCACCTGGATCATCAAGGTAAGTGCTGGGAACTTTTCTGAGTATTGATGACTTTTCTTTATTTTATGTAGACACAAAATTGGGAGAAATGGCTTTTGATGTAGATGAAACAGAGAAAACCTAGTGAAACCACTGAACCTGACTTCTTCTCAGGCATGCATTTCTTTCCTGTCCCATGTACAGGCACCAGCTATGGGATGGAAATATTGCCAACTTCCAGAAGTTTGAGAATTTGACTGCAACAAATTAATGTGTAAGATGACAAATCCCAGCAGCCACAGAAAATTAATAATAATCAGATCTTTTCTTCTATGTCAAAAAGAAAAAATGGTCGTGTAAATCATGCCTCACATGATAGATACCACAGTGTATTTCTCTGAATTCTGAATTCTGCAGAGCCAGGACATTCTCTGGTTCAGAAATTCACCTCTGAATTTCAAGCAAGTCCTTTGGCAAGACTTAAAATCTGCTCATGATTTCTACGAACTGCCTAATTGTTGCAGAGTTTTGTTCAGACATGGCTTATAGGAAGAGGCCATGATTACATACAGCTGGTAAAAAGTAAAAGGCAGCTGTAAGCAGCAGGTTCTCAGGCTTTTTCCTTAACAACTATAAGCACCATGTCCTTGAGTAAGTGACGAGAAAAACATGGTGGAAAACATGGAGGCCTTGAGAATGGTCAATAACAAGTCAACAACAGGATGAGAAAAACAAGTATTAGCCTCAACAAGAAACCACAGGTATTAGCAACAAAGGAGTGGTTGGCATGTAATCTGTAACCAATGATGAGCTCAGGTTTTGCAATATGTATGAGATTAATTAACACTACTATAAAAGTGTGTAAGCTGGATCAATAAATCGGAGTTAGATGCTAATCAGTCGGATGGCCGTCTCCCTTCACTTTCCTCAAATGGTGACCCCAATGTGATACGGCAACACACCACAGAGGAGTGAAGACACGGGTCGGGTCCTGAAGCAGCCAGGACAGCAGAAAAGCGCAGAGAAAAAAAAAATGGATAAAAAAGAAGCTGAGATGCGCCGTGCTCTGGGTGTCATATAGACGAGCCTGGCCGATATTGCTGCTGGACCATGAAGAGCTGCAATCAGCGCTGACGATTTAGGTATGAAAAGGCAAGCAGCATATGATTTATTTACTGCTTTTTTACAAAAAAAGCAGGTTAAGGGGATAGATTTGCAAAAGGATTTACCAGGGCTTTTGACTTATGGCTATGCTAGGGGAGTTTTTATTAACCCCCATATGGTTCACGAGTTAACGGAGTGGCGTAAATTCGGTGATTTATTAAGGGAGGCTACTTTAGAGGATGATAAAACTGCCAAGAAGTTAGGTAAATTATGGAGGGTCGTTCACAATGAATTACTGCAGTTTCAGGCAGAGAAAAAGGCTGCCCAGCAGGCAACAGCTGCTCATGGGTGTAATAAAGATTACGATCAGGACAGGGGAACATCATTAGCTCCTGCAATGAGGACGGTTTTATTACCTGCTTCGCCGCCCTCCTCTGCTTCAGCAAGCCAGGCTAAACAGTGCGCTTCTGCGGCTTCCGCACCCCCTGAACAACAGAAGCTGTGGCCAAGACCACCTGATATTCTCCTGAAAATCAATGAGCCGATCCCTGGAGCGGAAAATGACCTAGCAGGGGCTATTGCAAGGGAGCGGAGGTTGGCATGGGCTGCGCTTGCCAGAGAAGCTATGGAAAAGGGGGATGAGGAAGTTATCAGCGCTGCTACTGAGCTGGCTTGTCCTGTTGTATTCAATCCGCAGGAGGGAGGGGGCATGCAGACTACTATTACAGCCCTTGATTGGAAATTGCTGTCTCAGCTGAGGTCTACTGTTAGTCAATTTGGAGTGAAAAGTGAGCCAGCCAAAAAGATGTTAGACTATATTTTTGATAAGTGCCAGGAAGCTATGAGGTTGGTCAGGCTTGCTATAGAGAGGGTAAAAGAGCCAGGAGGGATACCCGTGTTTATGGGAATTAAGCAAGGGCCAGAAGAGTCATTCAGGTCATTTATTGATAAGGATGCTGCCGCAATTGAAAGGGCTGGAGTACCAGAATATCTTAATGGGGCATTACTCAAGGAGTGTGCTCTTCAAAATTGTAATTCTACTACTAGGAGCGTGTTTAATACTCTGGGTGCCAAATGGACTATAGAGGAGGCATTAGAGAAGATAGCTTTAATGCCAACAGGAGCACAAGCCTTCGTAGTAGATGCAATCAAACAATTAGGGCTAAGCTTATAAGAACTGGCAAAGACCTCTCAGAATCAGGTGTTAGCTGCTCTTGCACCACTTCAAACGTCAGCAGCACTGCCTCCAACGCCTAGCTGGTGCCAGAACCACAGTGACCATGCACCAACACAAGTTGTCGTTGCAGCATCAGCACCCTCTACTGTCTCCAACCCGCCAGCACAGGGAGCCTTGGCTTGGAGCTGGCAGCTGCCATAGGAGTTATGCTGATGATCCCGCACCCACGAAAAATCCCGACAGGGATTCACGGACCTATTGTTACACAGGGTCAAGCTGAGTGCTTTGCTTTTCGGAAGATCATCTGCGTTTTTGTTGGGATTATTTGTTTTGCCTGGCGTCTTTGGTGTGGACTATATGGTTATGGTGCATACCCCTTTCCCACCACTCCAAATTAACAAAGGACTGAGAATTGCTCAGCTGGTGCTACTTGAGCCAAATGACTAAGGAATTACAGACTATGAAAGGACAAGAGAGGGGGAAAAATGGTTTTGAATCCACCAGAGGATTTACCTTACTGACTTTGAACATTTCTGAGAGACCCAAGAAAAGGGTGGAAGTGGAATTTCAAGGACAGAAAGGATAATTTTCAGGCTTGCTCAATACTGGAGCAAATTCCAGCATTATTAGCCCTAGCCATCCGCCTGCTCTCCGGGTTCGCATGAATGAAAAACAGCTAACAGCTTTCTTTTTCAGTAGTCCAAGTACCACCTACCGTGCAATGCCTGATAAGGCAGGACATTATGGCTCAGTTGGGGGTGGTTTTAACCCTTTGGGGTAAAAGCCATTGCTTGGACAGTGGCTGGAGAACCTTATAGGGATACTAGATGTTCTTTTAATGCTTTTGCTTATTTTACCTTGTATTTTTACTTGTATTCAAGATATGGTCAGTAGAATGATAGAAAAAACCTGGCAGACTAACCTCCTTGAGCAAAAAAAGAAAAACGGGGAATATGTTGCAGAGTTTTGTTCAGACATGGCTTATAGGAAGAGGCCATGATTACATACAGCTGGTTAAAAAGTAAAAGGCAGCTGTAAGCAACAGGTTCTCAGGCTTTTTCCTTAACAACTATAAGCACCATGTCCTTGAGTAAGTGATGAGAAAAACATGGTGGAAAACATGGAGGCCCTGAGAATGGTCAATAACAAGTCAACAACAGGATGAGAAAAACAAGTATTAGCCTCAACAAGAAACCACAGGTATTAGCAACAAAAGAGGGGTTGGCATGTAATCTGTAACCAATGATGAGCTCAGGTTTTGCAATAGGTATGAGATATAAAAGTGTGTAAGCTGGATCAATAAATTGGAGTTCAATGCTCATCAATCGGATGGTCGTCTCCCTTCACTTTCCTCACCTAATGTGTCGGTATGTTGCTCCATTCAGCATTTACCTATTTTTTCAGTTTCCCTGGTAAAAAAGACTTTTCATGTATATAACTTGATACATCTCTACCTTTTACAGTATTATTAGCAGCTTATAGCACAAAACTCTCACCTCTGTGCCAAACAGGAACACATGGCATTACAAACCTAGCATGAACCTCAGATATAGTGCTTTATGCTGGCTGCAGAAAGGCTTACACTCCTTCATCAGGCACAGTCTAGCCAAAGTTGGGATCCCTGCTATTTAAACATCTATAGATGTTTAAATTAGCAAAGTTTTTTGGTTCTTCAGAGGCACTAATTTCAATAATACAAAAGCAGTACTTTCAATCCAGGAATAGGTAGAACAACTTGGAAGCAAAGGCTGTTTTCATTTTGTGAATGCATGTCAGGGTTTTAATATTTTGATTTTTAGGCATCATTGCCTGGCTACAAACACTCAATAAAAATTCTTATAATACAAATTCAAGAGAAGTCTCCAGGGTCCAGTAAATGTGATAAAGACTGGTTAGAAATTGGTGGCATTAGGTGAGTAAATACATTATTTTTTGACATTGATTTGCACTTTGAAATTCTGCATATTTAAGCATCCTGGCTTTTTTCTTACAGGTATTTACTTTTTCTTTTGTTCCCCTTAGAGCAATAATGTAGAAAACTACAAGATCTTATGCAGCTGCAGCTGAACTGTAAATTCCTGGCTGTGGTCTTGATGCGGGTGAGGAGTTTATGTAATCAGAAGTTTAATTTTCTTTATCACTTGCTCTTCAGTGATTGCAATTTTTACACAAACACTAAAAATAACACTATTCAGAGAAATTTGTCTCTTGGAAGGGGCAAATTGAAACAAGCAACAGCTGTTGGATTTGGCTGAATGATTTAATCCTTTCCTGGATGTGGAACTTTTGGATTTGCAAACCTAAATGGGCAATATGAAATCAAGCATGCCTGAAGCAGCCTGTGTTTACAAGGTAGACCCTGATATTGATCATCTTGCTATATTTTGTTTCAAAGTCTGCTAATCCCAAAAAAAGTTGCAGAGTGGGAGAAATTCATAAACAGGCTTTCTAAAACTTTTGTGGGGCAGTTTTTAACACCAAAATACAACTGATCCTTATTGCATTATCTTAAAGCTTTTTTGACATCACTACCACTCAGTAAAAGGAGACATAGCTGGATGGTAGTGGTCAGTTTGGTTAGAAATTAATATTTCTCACTTTTACCTTGCTAGATACTGTAAAACTCTTTCAGAAAACAACAGAAACAGAGAATATGGTTATTCTGTTGCAATCAAATTCCATTCTGATGAGCTGGTCACCCACAGAACATTTTACATTGAATACAAAGCTTTCAGTCCCACAGAACGTAAGTTAATAAGCATACAATTTAATTTTTAAGGAGAAACCTTTCAGAAACCCTGCTTGACAGATCAGTTGCATACAACTCAACCTGCCTATTTTCTTAACCTTATTGCAGGAGACAAATGTGTAAAATGTTATGTCTTTGGTTGACTGAATAGAGCTACAAATTTAGATATAAGATGCGTTTATAAGCTAGTACTTATTTTCTAACTTTTATCAACTATTCTGTAAACTGGGGAGTAAAATTTCTCAGTTTCTGTAGATATACTATATGGCACTTCACTGACACTTTAAAATAGCCAAGATGCAATATGAAAATAGAATGGCAGAGGGCCTCTAAGCATGACTCTTCTCCCAGCCAAAGTTAACCATGAATACCGAATCTTTTCTTGTCTTGGTTTCGACAGAGAGGTGTCTGCTAAGGAATGCAGGAGCCTCCCCTGAAATGGAAAGCAAAAACCCCCTCCCTCCAAATTGCTATAAATTTTAAATTAAGAGGCTCTCAGGCAAAAATATGGGAGCAGGGATAACAGTTCTTTATTAGGGAAGAAAATAAAAAGATAAAATAAACAATGCAGAAAATCAAAACAACGCTGACAGACTCAGAGCACAACCTGACACCCTGTTGGTCAGGGTGTTGGTAGCAGTCCAATTGGAGATGTGGCTGCACTCCTCCTGGAGTGTGAGGCGTGGTTCTGCCGGAGCAGGGATCTTGTAAAAAGGGTGTAGTCTTCCTCTGAAGCTCAAGTGGAAGAGCCAGCTGTTTCTCTGGGAAATCCAGTGGAGAAGCCATGCTGGTGTTCCAGAAACTCAAGATGATATCCAGGTAGAAATGCTTGGTTCCTCCCTCTGGGCGGACCATCTCACAATAGGATGCTATAGTTCTTATCAGTCATGCAATGATGCTCAATAGGCTTATTATCGGCAGATATCTCACCTGAGAGAGGATTGGTTGTGGAAGAGATAAGGAAAACTGCCCACTTAACAGAAGACAACTGCCATACAGATGGCAAATAGAATACAATTTGCTTGGCAATCCAGAACATGATCCACCCTTATTCTATTTTCCATCTGCATTGCAAAGAAACCTTACACACAGTTCTCACCTATGACTAGATTTCCCTGTGGTACACAACGGCTTTCTCCATCTTTCTGCATTACCCACCAAGTGTAACCTTGAGCAAAAACAAGGTCCTTGAGCAAAAACAATTCCACGGATGGGTTTGTCTTTGCCTGAGGTGGAATTAATCCAAACAATCTTTCCCAAAATATCTTTCATATGTACCACAGGGACTTTATCTCCATCCATTGTGTGCAAGGGTTAAGACTGGGCAAGACCAGCTTGATTGATGGACCCTTGAGTGTCAACCATCCAGATGGCTTTTGTTAAGTTCATTTCCCAATTTATAAAAGTTCCCCCGCCAAGTGCTTTCAGGGTAGTCTTAAGTAGTTCATTGCACTGTTCAACTTTCCCAGCAGCTGGTGCATGATAAGGAATATGATATATCCATTCAATACCATGTTCTGTGGCCCAGATGTTGATAAGGCAATTCTTGAAATGGGTCTCGTTGTCTGACACAATTCTTTCAGGGGTTCCATGTGTCCACAGGACTTGCTTTTCCAGGCCCAGGATGGTGTTCCAGGCAGTAGCGTGGGACACAGGGTAGGTTTCCAACCATCCTGTGATGGCTTCTACCATTGTGAGCACCTAGTGCTTGCCTTGGTATGTCTGGGGCGGTGTGATGTAGTCAATCTGCCAGGCCTCCCCATACTTGTACTTGGACCACCGCCCACCATACCACAGGGGCTTCACTCGCTTGGCCTGCTTGATGGCAGCACATGTCTCACACTCATTTCAACCTGTGAAATACCGTCCATGGTTAGATCCACCCCTCGGTCTCGTGCTCACTTATACGTGGTATCTCTACCCTGATGGCCTGAGGCATCATGGACCCATTGAGCTAAGGGGGTACAACTCCCCCGTATGTTGCCAATCTAAGTCTGTCTTCGACACCTCTATTTTTGCTACCTGATCTACCTGCTCATTGTTTCAATGTTCCTCATTAGCCCGACTCTTGGGGACACAGGCATCTACATGAGGGACTTTCACAGGTAGCTTCCCATTGTAGTGAAGGGAGACGACCATCCGATTGATGAGCATCGACTCCAGTTTATTGATCAAATCAGACACCTTTTATAACAGTGTTAATTCACTTCATGCATATTGCAAAATATGAGCTCCCGATAGGCTGTAGAGAAAACTTCAACTCCTTTTGTTTACAATACCTGAGGTTTGTTTATTGAAACCAAGATCAGTGTTCTCACCATGATATGAAAAGTTCTCAAAACCTTTATATCTGTTCCCAGAACGGCCATCTGTTCCCAGAGCAGCCAAGGACAGAATATTTGCCTGTTATTGAAAAGACGGTCTGAGAATCTTGTTGTTTATATAAAAGGTGGCGGAGAACCTACTTATTTACAGAATCAAGCCTGGGAACTGTTGCTTTACAGCTGCCTTTTATTTTTCCCTTAGCTGTTTTCCCTTAGCTGAATACCTTCATGGCCTCTTTCTTTAAGCCATGTTTGAACCACGCTCTCCACAGCTTCCCCACCCAAGTAGCAATGTCTTTCCATTCATCAGCAGCACAGACTGGCTTTCCTCTACGCTGCCAGTTGGCCTTTATCCACCTTTCCAGCCAGCCCCACAGAGCATTGGCTACCATCCAAGAATCAATATAAAGGTAGATCTTTGGCCACTTCTCTCTCTCAGCAATGTCCAGGGCCAGCTGAACAGCTTTGAGTTCAGCAAGTTGACTTGATCCACCTTCTCCTTCAGTAGCTTGTGCAACCTGTCGTGTGGGGCTCCATACTGTAGTAAACCCCTCAGGTTTAGCCAGGGCCCCTTGGAGAATAGAATGCTGACACAGCAGCAAAGAAGTTTCCTGTCTCCAGGGACATCCGCCTTGTACCTTATCCCTATAGCCATGTAAGGCAATATTGTGTTAAACCCTACTATTGGTCACTTATGGTCACTCTAACACCTTTGCCATTGGTCAGGATTGGATCCAGGCCAAGGGTATAAAAGTAGCATACTGTACCCCTACTAACTCGGAAGAAGAAGAGCTGAGACCCTTCACGGACCCCTACAATAAAGCCATACTCGTGGAACGGCCAGTGTCTTCTGCTTCTCCTCTCTCTACCGTCTGCTGGAGCCTTAGGCCAAGGGAAAAGCTACCTAGCAAGCAAAGCTGAAATCACAAGAGCTGCCTAATCACTAAGAGCTGAATATCTCCCTGCTTGCTAGGGGCTAACCCGCGGCCTTGGTCTGAGAGCGAGCTGGTTTCTAGCACCCAGTCCCCTTGGGGACTGAGCTCTGGAGCTGTAACAGCTTGCATAGGATAAGACCAAGCAAGGCTCATTTACCATACGGCTGCTTTCTACTTCCAGTTCATCTCTATGATGCGACAGGAACCATCAGTGAAAAAAGCGTAGCGCGTTTTCTCTGGTCGTAGATGGTTGTATGGTGGAGCTTCTTCAGCACATGTCACTTGCTCTTGTTACTCTTCATCAGTGAGACCGAAGTTTTCACTTCCTGGCCAGTTTATAATTTTCTCCAAAATCCCAGGGCAATTCAGGTTTCCAATACAGGCACGCTGTGTGATGAGAGCAATCCACTTGCTCCATATAGTGTCAGTGGCGTGGTGGGTAGAGGGAACCTTTCCTTTAAACATCTACCCCAGCACCAGTAGTCGGGATGCCAGGAGGAGTTCTGCTTCCATGCCAATCTCCTCTGAGGCGGCTTGAACTCCTTCATAGGCAGCCAAAATTTCCTTCTCTGTGGGAGTGTATATTTGGCTTCGGACCCTCTGTAGCATTGACTCCAAAATCCTAGTGGTTGGCCTCAAGTCTCCCTAGGCACCTTCTGCCAAAGGCTCCAGGACAAGCCATTGTTCTGGCTGCAGAATAGAGCACATTCAACACCTCTAGTCCTGTCCTGACTGGGCCAAGAGCTACAGCATGAGCGATCTCCTGCTTAATCTGGGCAAAAGACTGTTGCTGCTTGGGGCCCCAGTGGAAAGTGTTCTTCTTGAGGGTCACTAGGTAAAGAGGGCTCACCATCTGACTGTACTTGGGAATGTATATTCTCCAAAAACCTATGGCCCCTAGGAAAGCTTGTTTTCCTTCTTGCTGGTTGGTGGAGATATTGTGGGTGATCTTGTTGATGACCTCAGTTGGAATCTGACACTGTCCGTCTTGCCACTTTACTCCCAGGAACTGGATCTCTCAGGCAGCTCCCTTGACTTCACTCTTCTTGTACTGGAGTTCCAGCATGCACAGCAGCACTCAGTGGTGGAGGCACTTCATTAAAGCCACGAAAGTCCACAGTCAATCTCCATTCTCTGTCAGACTTGTGCACAGGCCAAGTGGGGCTGTTGAAGGGTGAGTGGGTTTTGCTGACCACCCCTTGGCTCTCCAGCTCATGGATCATTTTGTGGATGGGAATCACAGCATCTCGATTTGTTCGGTACTGTCAGCGGTGCACTGTTGAAGTGGCAATTGGCACTCGTTGCTCTTCTACCTTCAGGAGTCCTACCGCAGATGGGTTTTCTGATAGTCCAGGCAAAGTGTTCAACTTCTTAATGTTCTCTGCCTCTACAGCAGCTATGCCAAAAGCCCATCTGAGTCCCTTTGGGTCTCTGTAATAGCCATTCTGGAGGAAGTCTATGCCCAGAATACACGGGGCCTCTGGGCCAGTCACAATAGGATGTTTCTTCCACTCTTTCCCAGTCAGGCTCACCTTGGCTTCCAACAGGATCAATTGCTGTGATCCCCCCGTCATCCCAGCAATGGAAACAGGTTCTGCCCCCACATGTCCCGATGGTATCAGGGTACACTGCAGTACCCTGATCAGTATCAGTATCAACTAAGGCATTGTATTTTGTGGTTGTGATGTGCCGGACCATCAGATCCACACCATCCAGAAGATCCAGTTTTCTGATGCCTCTCCCTGGATAGAGGCAGGGCCCCTTTAACCTGGTTATTATTGCTTTCCTGCACATTCATGATAGAGATACCTTCAAGAGGATCTGACAGATCATACTTGGCAGCTCCATCATGGGAGGTTGAGGGTACCTTCACTTTACTGGAATTCCCTTAGTTAGGGTTTCCCTCCTTGAGTTGACGCACCCCTGCTGCCAGGACAGAAGTGGGTTTCCCATCCCACCTTCCCATGTCTTCCCCATGGTCACACAGAAAGAACCATAGGTCAGCCCATGGGCTGTACCCTCTCTCTCTAGCTGGGGAACATTGGGCTCTGACTTTGGGGCCTGTGACTCTCACTGTTGCAATGTGGGAATGTTCCTCCTCACCTCCTCCCTCATCTCCCTCATCTTCTCTTTGAGTTCCTGAGACGTGATCCTGCATTGGGCCATTGATCATACTTTCATAATTTCTAAGCTTGCTGGCAACAGAACCCACTGTGTCTCGGTTGTTATCAGCATCAATCATTGCAATGAAGGTGGTGTATTGAGATGGCCCTCGATTTGCCAGACTCCACAACATTTGCCCTGTGCACCTGACCTTGTTGGGGTCATTATCATGATGTTCATCCCTCCCAAAGACTACCTCCCATACTGCCATTTCTCTCAGCTGTTGGATCCCTTCCTCAATCTTCCAGCACATTCTATGGTGGTGGTCCTGCATTCTCGCCCTGTCGACAAACCTCTCTCTGACACTTATTAAAAACCACTCCCAGAGGAAAGGGGACCCTGGCTCCCTTACAAAAATCTGATTCATACCTGAGTCCTGGGTCAAGGGTCCCAGATTCCTTGCCTCACCACCATCCAGCTGGACACCTATACCCATAAGGTCCCAGACCCAAAGTATAAGCCTCACATCCCCGTCATACAATGTCTTTGTGCAGATTACGGAGACTTTCATACGTCAGGGACCCGGTGATGATTGCAACCTCTGGCTCCCCTGTGGGTTGTGAGGGCCCTCCCCTATCTGGGTGCTCTGATTTCATCTTAGATCTCCTTGTTTCTATAAGGGCAACTGCTGCTAGCTATGCCTTGCCTTTGCAGTTCAACTGGAACCTGGACAGTTGTAATATCTGTAGGTTCCACTGCTGCACTGTTAGACTCCTCCTCTTTGAGGCAGGGGAAGAGTTTTTCACCAGCTGGGGAAATGTACTCCTTCAGCATCTGGCCCATCTCACATATCTCCTTCACCAGACCCCCCCATCCAGCCTGGGTAGTTCATATATGGGGTTGGCTGTGGGGCAGGGTCAGGCTTTGGGGCATCAGCATCCCTAGTCTCTGGTGCCATGTCAGGTTCTGGAGTAGGTGTCAGGGTGATTATCCAGGTTAACCTTTCCTTATCTCTAAATGCTAAATAGAACAGGCCTATCAGCAACATCAGCCACTGTATGATATTATTAGTATTTAGAGTGGATCTAAACACTTCAAAAAATGGTGGGGCAGACCCAAAGAGATAGTTAAATGGTTGGGAGAAAATTTTCCCCAGTGTCATTTCATTATGGTAGGTGCCATTATTAAAGTAACCCCAAAAACATACAGTTAGTGTGTGATAGCTCTGAATCCATGTGCCTGCTTTCCAGAGGAAATTAAAAATCCATAAATTCCTCGCCTTATTCACCCATAAAACAAAGTGGATAACAGCCACAGTAGCCTTGGTTATAGGAGCCATGTTTAGATAAGGGTCTGCAAATGGGAGAAATATAGCTACTATCACATGCCACCCAAACTAGGGTAAGCTGGACCACATGGTGTCACTTAACGAGGTTTCTATAGCAGCACACAAAAATTAGATTACTCAAGAACTGTTATTCCCTTTTTGTTTCTATGTCCTTAAGCCTCATATTGGGCACCAAAATCTGTCTTGGTTTTGACAGACAGGTGTCTGCTAAGGAAGACAGGACCCTCCCCTGAAACAGAAAATGTTCTGGATCAATGTTAGATTTTGGGGGTCTTCCAGATGGTGGAACATGAATTTTCAGGAGATATGAGTATATTTATTTGTGAAATTTCTTAGAAAAGATGCAATTTCAGATTTTTTAAATGCCAGGGGTTTTTTACCCAATTAATGTCTAGGTAGCTAAAGTTCTCTGTGATTTCATGAGATCAGTTCATTTTGAGAAGCTTCTTCAAATCCTCAGCTTGCTTGTCAGAATGTAGTTCTGTTCATTGTTGACATAGAAGCATTTAAATTTTAAGGTTTCTGGTAAAGATTCTTGTTTCATGGCCTTTCACTTTAAATAAATGGCACGTTTTGTGGTCAGTCATTGTGGGATTCACATTCTCTGAACCTGAGAGAAGCAGAGAAAAGTATGATGAAAACAATTCTTATCTCATTTGATGCGCCTGTGTTGTTGACAAGTGGAATGCATTGTGGAATGTGGTTTACTTGAAGGGAATTGGTAATTGGATTCTGGTGTGAGCGTTTTGATTCACTGGCCAATTGAATCCATGTGTGTGTCGGGACTGTCAGTGGGCAGTCACGAGTCAGTGCAGTTGAGTGCTTGGCAGATTCAGCTTAGAAGTAATGTAACATAGTGTAATATAGTATAATAAAGTAATTAATTAGCCTTGTGATAAGATGGAGTCCTCCTCATCATTCTTTCCTTCATCAGGGGTGCCCTAAATCCAATAAGTCATTCTAAAAGACACAAATTTTCAGGGATTTCTTCTTCCAACAATGTGGGTCCTCTTTCTACCAGAAAAAGTTACTAACTATTCTTAGTTCTGTGGTTACTCTGGTTTTTGCCTCAAAAATGATTAAGATTCCAAGCCTAGGAATACCTTTTTTAACAAAATCCACTGCCTTTATTGTGTGTATCTGTGTGCTCTGCTCCTAGCACTGAGGCAGGAAGCAGATGGCTCAAAGTTATTTAATCAGTTCTTAGTCACAGTCAGGAGGCTCTGTTTAAAGACTCAGGAGGAGTGGAATGGCTGTCATGTGTCAGTATCAAGTAGATGCAGTAGTTTGGGGAATGCTATCTCAGACACCAGCATGGATGGAGAACGCTGGCCTATATCAGCCTTCCCTGCAGCAGTAGTAACAGGAGAAGGAAAAAAATAAAGTCATGTTTTCCCATATCTTAAGTACCTGCAATCACCCACCTGAGGTTAGTTTTTTCTCCATTGTTGAGTGCCTATCAAAGCACAGTCACTAAAAATCACACGCTCTGCTCTGAGCTGACATGGAAAGCAAATGCCAGCCATCAGCTGCATAACTTCAGGGAGAAGTGACAAGAAAATGCAGACACTCCTGCTTTGAGCTTGTGCTGGCTGGGTGGTGTGTATTTTCCTCCCACTGACACCACATACAAGGCAGTGAAGAAGACTAATTTAATCCAGATTGGAACTGATTAGACTACTGTGGGATAAGTGGATTTGGTCCTTCAATCTGATGTAGCTCTTAATTTGCCTATGGTGCTAAATGGGAGAAAATTTCATTTTACTTCACTTGGGCAGAAAGAGGAGCGGTTTGAGCTACTTAGTCTTTCAGAGACTTATTTTTTCTTGCACATCTGAAAGAGTCAAAGAGAACAAACATTTTTACATATTGTAAAGAAACAACTTACCATCTAAACTAACTAGTAATTAGTTAATGTGAATGTGAAAGAAATTCTTGGTCAAGGGCTGTTGCATACAAGACTGTGAGTTTTGGGAATTGTTTGATAAAGCACTTATTCACATCAGACACTGAGTGTAGTAACATAGAGATTAATTTGTACAGAATTTTAATAGGAGGAAATATGTATTTGTAATACTAAAGAGAAGCCTAGCTTTGATTTTATTTTCCTTTTCCTTAGGAAAATGATTTTTGATTTTATTTTCCTTTTCCTGTATTAAATACATTCCTTAACAAATTAAAGAAATGCTTCCTATCAGTAGTTGTGTATCTGTGGTGAATGACTTTCAACCCTTAGAGTAGAGGCAATTAATGTAAATTCAATTTTCTAACTATATTTAGGTGACTCATTTAATTCAGACTGCTTGATAAAAATCTTTGACAGATTGTGCCAAATGAGATTTTTTTAAAATATTCATTTTATTTTACAAATTACACAAACTTTAATTTTTAATAATAATTTTACTATTTCTTCATGGTAGAGTCCTGCATTACTGCATTTAGACTGTATCAATATTTCATCATTGATTTCTTATTTTTCTAGCTTGTCCTTAGATATGCAGACAGAACGTGCATTCCTTCAAGAAATTAGTTTGAATGTTGGAAAGGCTGCCCAGATGGTACTGCTGAATTGGATTGGGGTAGAGAAACCATTTCTTGTTTGTTGTTTTCTGTAAAGAGTTTTTTCCACAAAGTTGAGACATGAGTTGAAATGATCTCTAAATTACTGCTGGCAATCTTTAAGATCACATGAAGCATGTGGGTGAAGATCTAAAAGTGTGGAAAAGAGGCTGTGTAATGTGTCTCTTTAAAGAGTGGGAGAACAGAAAAATCAAGAGGGAATTTCACACCAATCTTTATAAGTTAACTTTCCAAAGGGAAAAAAATGCACAAGAAATAGCCAAAGTAAACTATTTGTAAATAGTGAAAATAATATTAAAGCCAGCATGGAGTTTTAAAATTTTGTTTTAGTTCCCTGCTGTGAGAGGATAAATAGATAAATTGTATTTTGACACTGTTTTATGTGACAAGCTTATCAATAAGTAAAGAAAATGTGGGGAGAAAAAAATACAGGAAACTGTTTCCACAGAATGATTGGTCAAGACTCATTGCCAAAGAGGAAGGATATTTTTAATATAATTCTGCCAATATTGTTACGGATTGTCACATAATTTTTGTTCGTGATCTAAATTATGGATTAGAGTAGGTGCTTCTGAAATAGAAAACTGTTACACGATAGAAATATGGATGTATTTAAGAGGGATGCATTTGTAAGTGGTCCTGAAAGGCTGTAGAATATGTATGGAGAAAAATAAAAACAAGAATATGAGTCAGCAGTGCCCTGGCAGCCAGGAGGGTCATTCTTGTGCTGAGGTGCATCAGGCACAGCATCACCAGCCAGGTGAGGGAGGGGATTTTCCTGCTCTGCTGTGCACTGGGGCAGCCTCACCTCGAATGATGGGGGTAGTGTTGGGCACCACAATATAAAAAATAATAATCTTTAAGAGAATGTCCACGGGAGGGTAACAAAGATGGTGAAGGGCCTTGAGGGAAAACTGTATGAGGAACAGCTGAGGTTACTTGGTCTGTTCAGCCTGGAGGAGACTGACGGGAGACCTCATTGCAGTTACAGCTTCCTTGTGAGGGGAACAGGAGGGGCAGCTGTCTGATTTCTGCTCTTTGGTAACCAGTGACACTTCCGAGGGAATGGTCTGACGTGGTATCAGGGGAAGACTAGGTTCAAAGGGTGATTGGTCACTGGAACAGGCTCCCCAGGGCAGTGGTCACCGCCCCAAGGCTGCCAGGGCTCAAAAAGCATTTGGACAATGCTCTCAGGCACAAGGTGTAACTCTTGTGGGTGATGCTGTGCAGAGCCACGAGTTGAACTGTAAAGTTGATCCTTGTGGGTCCCTTTCAACTCAGAATATTCTGTGATTCTGTGAAGATCTGAATGGAGATAATTAAACTGTCATGTGAATCGCCTAAGTTGCTTTTTGATGAAAAAATGGCAGAGGGGATGATTGTTGCTCAAAAGCTGACTTGTTAGTCAGAGCCACAAAATACTCTGTGAGTTTTGTTTGTATTTAGTGTTTTGTTGGTTGGTTGTCTTTGTTCTGGGGTTTTTAAGTGTCACACTACGATATAAAACAGGAAATTGAAAATACCTTCCTGATCACCAGTGGGAAGGCTTCAGCTAGTGTACTGTACCTAAACTAGGCATTGCATGTCAAAGAACATAGGGAACATTCAAAAGATACCAGAAACAGTGACCAGAAGGTAACCCAAGGTCAGATAGTACAGCACAAGTCTCTCTGTCACTGTGTACTACCGAAACCAAGGTAGATAAATGTCTGACAGAAATGGCAGAGAAACATCCAGATGACCTCTAGTAGGGAGGGTAGCATGTGGCTGTTGGTCCTCAATGGTTGTGGACATTGCTGATACTACCAATGGCTCCCTAGTGACTTGCTTCATTTTGCTTATGTACTTTTTGTCATGCTTTCAGTCTTGGGGTAACCAGGAGTAAATCCTTTTTCAAAAAAACCTACTTCCCACTGTTTAGAGGTCCTTGTAAACAACTGCTAATAAAAATAATAGTTATGGAAGTGAATTGATGAGATCTATCAGGCTTCTCACATAGTAAACTGTGATAGTCCTTAGTCAGAAATTTATTGGAGGTAGGTATAAAGCTCTTCTGCAGTTTTCTCAATTTCACTTGAAAATTAAAAGATGCTGTGAATTTTTATTATTTGTAATGCCCGTGGTTCTGGTGAAGGCAAAAGAACAGATCTGAGAAGCCTCACTTACTCAGGTTAGAGTTATGTAAAATGGGAGTGTGGACAGTTGAAGGGTCTTCTTTTTTGTCAGGGACAGTGGAGACTGAAATTAGCGTGATCATTAATTAGGGTGGGTCATTCCCCTGTTCCCTCTCCACAGTGGGACCAGTTTACGCTAGCATAGGACTACTACTTTAAGCAGACTAGAATGTGTAGCTTTGAACAACTTGCTGAATGTGCAAGGTGTTGTCAATAATTTGAAAGCATGACTCCAAACATGTGACACTATCTTCTCTCTCTTATTTCAGCCCACCAAAGTTGCTCCCCTTATGCATACAAATTTTTCAATGGAACATGCTTGCTGAAACGAAATCCTGAGTGTGATGGGAAAAGAGACTGTGAAGATGGATCACATTGTGGTGTGGTAACATTTATTTTAAAATTTGTTAGTTACTTGGAAAACTAAATCATCAATTTGTGTTATTCTTAAGCATTATTGGATTAAGAATTCGTTAATCAAATATGAATTTAAAAAAAATTAATTTCCTGGTAACACTGTATGCAAATGTCTGTCTTGAATTTTACACTGTTTCTTTTAAATCAGCTCATCCATTCTGTCTATGATGACTTATTTCAAGCAATGCACTTCCTGGATAAGCTGGTAGGTCTTGCTGCTTTTTTGAGCTGAATGAAATGCAGTCAAGCTGTGTTTGTAAGGAGGGAATAGAGACAAGAATTATTCAAGTGAACTTTTAAATTGTGCTTAACCTCTTTTTGAGTTATTCAACTCTTTAGAAAGCTACACAAGAAGACAGATAATGCTTTATATCTGACCTACCCATTGAGTGAAAATGGGCAAGTACTCAACTTTTTACCAATTGCACAGTAAGGTCTAAGGGTAAAAGTTTGTGTCAAGCATGGCAAAGTGAATTAACTGGTGGGCTTTTTACTAATTTATTAAATTATTTCTGTTAGCTTGTGGAAGACACCAGCTTAGAAAAAACAGAATCGTTGGAGGTGAAGATGCGAGATCTGAGAAGTGGCCTTGGCAAGCAAATTTACAGATGGGGGCACATGGCCACGTGTGTGGTGTATCTGTGATCTCCAACAGGTGGCTCATATCTGTTATCCATTGCTTCCTGGATTCTGATTTTGCAAGGCATGAGGAAACTATACTGTTCTAGAGTATTTGCAGTTTAATAACCTTACAAAGGTGCTTTCAATAATTTGTAGAAGCTATTCCTTGTCTAGATAAGTTGATCCAGGTAATAACTTGGTGACATGACATCCCTACATGAACACTTGGTGTTGTCTGCTGGCTTCAAAATCTTCAGTTTTTGAAGTTATTCTTTTGCTTCCATTACCAGTAAAACCTGGATGACAGAACAGTATCCTGTTAGATGTGGGGTAAACACCATTGTTTTTTCCCCCCTTCTTTTCAAAAGGCAGGAGTTTTCTGAGTAGAACTATGGCCTTTTATCCCAATACATGTCCTATATATTGATCAATGAGTGAAAACCTCATTGATGTTCAGTTTAGGTAGTGGAAATTGAAAATGCACCATGGTTTTGATGAATGTCCTCAAATACTGAAAAGTAGTTAAAACAGAGTGAACTAACATTGTGTTGCTTTCCAATGGGATGTTCTAAAAATACTTTTTTTTACAGATACTCTGTTCCAATGGGATAGAGAGTGTATATGGGCTCACATACTATAAATGAAAAGAGCAATCATGTAGCTATGAGATCAACCATAAGGATTATTGTCTACCCAGAGCATGACCAAGCTATCTCAGACTATGACATTGCTCTGTTGGAAATGGAGACAGCTGTACTCTTCAGTGAGCTGGTAGAGCCCCTTTGTTTACCTAGCACCTCTAGAGTGTTTCTTTATGGAACTGTCTGCTATGTGGGTGGTCTGCTATTTTATGGCTGGGGAGCCATAAAAGAAAATAGTATGTTCCTTTCCTGGATACGCTTTTTGCAAGTTTGGCTTAGTTTTAAACTCTAACAATGGAATATTTATATTGTAAGCACAATAAAAAAACCAAACCAAAACAAAACAAAAAAAAACCAAACCCATGGCATTTACTTAGTGTGTCTATAAAAAGCCAGAAAGTATTTCCTTAGCTACAGTCTGTGAATTCTGAATGGTTGCTTGGATAGCAAGTGACAAGTGACAAAATGCATACTCAGGTATCATTGAAAAGCAAATGATCATAGATTTATAAAAATGTGCCTATTTTCATGTTCATGACTCATTTAATCGGATGAATAGAACCTTGCAAGTAAAGAGATATGTAATTTGCAACTATTGCAGAGAAAGAATTTGTTTCTGATTGACAACATAGAGCCATAAGCAGCAATAATTGCAATTGCAAAAAAAATGTGGAGGATCTTTTATTTTCTCTGTCTTAATCAAAGGCCTCATGAAGTTGTCCTCAAGTGTAGCTTGGAGCAGCCAGCTGCAGTGGGGAGGCAGAAAAAAGCACACTGAGGTAGAGAGGGGGTAGCAAGGGAGCCTGTGGGATCCTTGTCCTGTCTCAGCATTAAACAGCTTGAAACCTAGGCTTGGGCAGCATCTCAGCACATCAGAAGTATCAGGATATTTAGCTCACAAGGGCACCTCATGTCAATACCATAGTTCAGAATTAAAGTCTTATCATCATTTGTGAGTTACAGACTGTTCTTTGGTGTTTCTTTAAAATTATTTGTTTTTCCATGCTCAGCTTTATTCCTCAGTTTCTTCCCTAGAACTGAGAGAATGGAAAACTATATAGAAATTGCGTTTTGTAGGACTAGGATGTTGTTTGGAGCATGGCCATGGTTTAAATAATAACAAAAAGCTTCAGGCATAATTTGAAATGGCATTCAAATTTAGTCCATCCGTGTGCAGTCTTATCTTACAATTTGCATGGCACTTTTACTACTTTCTGATAGAATAAGGTCATAAGGATAAAGGCTAGGGAAATGGAAAGGTGGTGCATGGTGCAGTGGAACGTCTGTGGCTATTACGTAGTGTGAACAACCCAGCTTTCAAAAATAAGGGCAGGCACCATTTGAAGGTGAGGGAATTACTCTGCTGTCATTAGCTGGGTAGATTTTGAGTTAGAAGCAATTCTCTTTTGTTTTGATAATTGGTATCTCTGTAAGAAATTTGTGCCATCTTAACCTCTGCAATACCCTTTGTATTTTTTTCTAGGTCATCTTGCCAAAACACTGCAGGAAGCTCAAGTGAGAATGATTAACCAAAGTGTTTGCAACAAGCTCTATGATGATCTTACTACTTCACGTATGCTGTGTGCTGGGAACCTTAATGGTGGTGTTCATGCATGCCAGTAATATGGAACTGGTAGGAAAACTACAAAGGAATGTTTGCTTTCTTTGGAAAACTCTTCAGTTTTAGGTTGTTTGTGTGGTGAGTGTTTTTTTGGGTTTTTGTTGTTGTTCTTTGTGTTTTGGTTTTTGGTTTTTCTTTTCTATTGAGTGGGAATTTATGGTTAATTTAACATGGCAACTAAAAGCCCTCCAAAATAAGGAAGAAAATTCCTAATGGATAATCTCTGACTCTCTTGAGAAATATCATTTTGCAAATGCAAGGGGTAAAATGTATCAAGAAGAGTTCTTTTTCTTCTTCAACAGTTATATTTCATACCTGAGAAAAAAAATATAAAGATAAAAGGAATCATCTGCACTAAAAGGTTCACCTGTGAATTGCGCTATTTGTATTAATTTCTTTTTATCTTTTTAATATCTGGATGTGGAATTACTAAAATACTGTAAAAGTATGAGTAATTTATTGTTACAGTTAAAAAGAAATACAAAAGGAAAAGCTAAGCTAAGTTTTGGAACTGCAGCTGCAATGGTGCTTTATAATTTCAAACATTCATTCATGTGTATAATTACAAGTTGTGACTACATCACAGTAGTGTAAATTATAAACCCCAGCTTGTTTACACACACAACCAGAAACTGCTTTTTGGTTATACTACCCTGTCCTGACTCTGCCTTCTTTCTCCTAGTACACTAGTTCTGTACTTCATTGGTGTTTAAATTTCTGATGATGAGTATCAACTTTACAAACATGTTTTTTATACCAGTTAGCATGCAAAAGGGATAGAAATTTGTTACTGAATATTAGGCTGAGGCAATTTGGTAAAAATTTTGTGTAATATATAAATTTTATTATTTTAATGCAATAGGATAACTTTTGCAAGATTGTAGCTCATGATGGGTGAAACTTATTTAACACGATAGACTATTTGTAGAATTTTCTTATAGTGTCAAAGACGTAATTAAATTAATTATTATTTTTATTAACATTACGTAGAGTTTATCTGCAAACTTTGACCTTGGAATTATTTTGCTAAAATATGTCAGAGGGGTGGTATTCCTCCAAAAAATGTGTTGCTTAAGAAATGCCCTTGAATTTTCAGATGGGCATTTTTAACCTATTCAGCTGTAGACATTTTCCATCATGATATGCTATGTCTGAGTTTTAGCATGTTGGTCTGAGCTCTAGCATGTGGGCCCTCTGGGTCTTTAAGTTCTTAGTCTGGGTAGCATCTTTACTTTTTTTTGGGGTTGGTTTTTTCTTTTTTTCCCTTTCTTTCTGTCACTAGTATATATATTATATATACTTTCTGTCACAGTATATTATATCACTGTAATATATAGTATGTTTCCTGTACAGTGCTAGAGAGGAATGACACTGGGAACTCAGGAAAGTCCCATAACACCCTAAACCTGCTTTACTATGCTTTCAGACTTGTGTGGGCCTTGTTCTGTTTTACTCCTTCCTGGACATGTAAGCTGTGCATATGTTGCACAAGTTATGTGAAGCTTCCAAATACCTTTCATCTTTAGAGTACCTGATACACAAGAAATAAAAAAATCACCCTTTCATTCTGTTTTCTTATCACTCTAGAATGTTTTTGATCTTGATTCTTCTGCTTAGGATCCTTCCTTTCCCTAGAGATATACAACCCCTTTGGTCTTTCAGAACTGGTTGAGTAATTGGCTGAGCCTCCTTTCTCAAGTCACTTTGACATCAGTCTCTTGGATTAGCAACATTTCTAGTAGGACAGCAGCCTGAGAGAAAGGAAGAACTCTGACTTCTTTTCTTATCTTTAGATAATTTTGTACCGTCATAATAGATAATTTTGGTTGGTTGGGTGATGAAAGCTTAGTGTTATTACTCTTTTCTCAGCACGTGGCTTTCTCCTGACCTCTTACATGTTTTGGTTCCACCTGTGGGCTCAAACAAGCCCCGGGGTGAATTTGGAGGCTGCTGACAGCCCTGTGTGCATTAGGAACAGCTGCAGAGAGGAGCTGCACTGTAGTTGCCCAGAGTTCTGTCAACAGACTAGGTCAGAGAAGGTTAAAGTAATGGAATGCAAAAAAAAACATTGATGACCCCAAATGCACTTTGATCCTGGGAACTGAATTGAATAGAACTTTTTATTTTTCTATACTGCTATGCAAACCTGCATTTTCCATTTGAGAAGGCTGTTCTTATTTGCACATTCCTTTGTTCCTTCTTCTGCCTCTACAAAGTAGTCTCCTGTAGAGTCAGTCTTGATTATAAAACTACTGATAATACTCAATTATGCCTTGTTTGTTTGTCAGGTTTGGGTTCGTTTTGGTTAGTTGGCTTTTTTGATTTGGGGTGTGTGGTATCTTTCTGTTCCTATTTAACACACAGTATAAGAGATCTGCCTTCAACCTGTGAACAATTTATAGTAGATTTCAAATTGCAGTAGAATTCCCTATTTCAAGTTGTAGTAGAATTCCCTATTTCCATCCCTGTCTTCTTCTCTCCCTATTTGAGCTGTGGTGAGTTATTCTATGAATCCTGTAATGAGACATTATCAAGGAGTAATTTTATAAACTGCTTCTCGCCATTGCTTTATATTGGTAAGTGTGCTGCATCCATAATTTAAAACAATTGAATAAATATGGCATCTGGCTGAGTACATTATATGTAGAAGTAAGTTTTAATTAATATTTGAGACAAAGAGGGGCAGACATTTACTGTTCCTAAATAACCTAATTTTTGTTACACTGCTCTCTGTGTGTGCACTAATGGCTGGATTCCTTCATTTTGGGGAGATTCTGGAGGTCCCTTGGGCTGGACAGGGAAGGGCAATAGATGGTACCTTGCTGGCATCGTGAGCTGGGGTGAAGGGTGTGCTTGGCGCAATTGTCCTGGTGTGTACACCAAGGTGACAGGACTTTATGACTGGATCTGTTGGAATACAAACTGGTGAGCCAAGGACAAAATGCAGATCACCTCTGTGTGAAAGCAGCTTCCTGCTGTAGTCAATTTGATGATACAACATGAAAATGCCATTGACTGTTCCTTGGTGAAAAAATACATTTTTTAAATGAAGAAACTGTCATTTGTGGTTCATCTAGAAATAACTGTTCAGCCTCAGAGGAACTCCGGGCTCCTTATGAATTCATCTTCCTTATGGCTATTTGCAGAAACAGCACTGCCTTAGAAACAAAATAAAATGGATTATAACCTGTAACAAAAATCCAGCCATACCTCATTCATAACCCTTCTCTCCTTCCTTGTCCCTTGTTATCTATATTTATTTCCACATTTTATCTGGATAAAAATGGCCACATGCCATATATATTCAAGTCTTTAGGTATGTTACAGGATTCTAAACATAAATAATTATTTCATTGTTCTCAAAAATATAAATAGTGTATTGTGTATAAAGCTGAGATTAATTGTTTCCAGTTATGTGCAACGGCATGATTTTTACTTTCTGGGCTGTAACTTTTGGGGTCTCTACTGTGTTTTCCTAAAAATACCAGATATATAGCTCAAAAATTCTAGGATGCAAGAAATTTTCATTAAGTAACCGGAAGAGTATTGTTTAGGTTCTTTGGGATGATGTCTAAATAAAAGGAAGGAATGAATGAGTTGTAACTCATTGAACAAAAAGAAACTATAATGCCTTAAATTCTCTTCAGAATTTGAACTAACTGTAAGGTTTAATATTTGCAATATGTTACATGTGTAGTTCTCCAGCTCTGGCATCCATTGTGAATTTTTAGCATGCTCCTGGTAGGTTAGGATTGTTTTTTGTCCTGTCCTTGGTCCACAGAAAGCAGAGTTTCAGGCTCAGGAAATTTTTTTTTTGTGTATCTTTCTGGGCTGTGCCCACAAGGCCACACTAAATTGAAATGGACATAGAAGGAGAATGGATTTATGTGGTTGGATGCATCCTTGGGCTCAAAGAAAGTAACATAAGAAATGATAGCAACATTCCTTTAACCCTGGTAGTAGATCTAAGTTTTTAAATTTTATTCTCCTGATGAGCTTATCACTCCAAATCTAGCCAATTTAAGGTTTCCAAAGTTGTTTATGGGACTTCAGAGTACCAGTACTTAGCTTAATAAAAGAATTGTCTAGATGGCCTTAAGATCATTTAGATGGTCTTTAAGGTGTGCTCAACATTTGGAAGTGCTTAGCTTTCACCTTTAATATATATATTTAAAAGATGAAACTGGCAGTTTGAACACCAGTCCACACAGCACACTCACTCTGCAGTACATAAGTATGTGGTCTTTGTTTAGTGTCAGACGTACCTTGGCAGCATGTGGGGTAAATGTTGAAAAGGGCTAGCACTGTAATCTGCATGCAGTGAGACTGCTCTTTTTAACACTGTTATTGCTTTTCCTTCCTTTCTCCTGTTGGGCATCTTGCCCCAGCTTGTGTCAAACTTACAGCATAAGCTATATTCAAAGCCTGCATATTAGGAGGGCTGTTTCTTTAGCGGCTACTCAATTATTCACATCTTCCTTTTTAATAAACATGTGCTAAAACTGCAAGGGACTATGTTTTGTTTGTTTGGATGTGCCTCTGAAACTATAAACCCCATGTGTAATCAGAACTACATTGGTGCCTTGGACTTCCCTGTTTTTGCAAAGCTGAAGGGTCAGAATTTCACATGGAAGAAATGCACAAAGTGTGGAAGTTAGATCCCCCAGATGCAAGAAAGACTTCAAGCACTTTCTTCATAAATACATAAAATAAAATAAGGACTTTGGCCTTTGCATGTTGAGATCTGTATAATCATTAACTCTTTGTCTTAGAGGAGCAGTTTTGATTTCAGACAATCCAGTAGGAAGGTCTACTGTGAGCAGAAATTAAATAATTGAGCCCAATATCCAGCAGGAGTACTGAGAACCAGATAAAGGCTTTTCTAGTGTCAGATGTCCCAAGTAAGATTTTGTAGATCCAGATACATGTTATGATCTTGATGACTGCTCAGTTTCACCTTCAGTCCTCCTGAGCTTTAAAGATTCACAGAACCAAAATGTGTGGGGTATGCAATTTTTATTTCTTTTTACTTGTGGAATAAACCTAAGACATGCTCACTTTCATGGAGTGCCTTTGCCTGGATGGGTGTGACGTGACATCAGGAATGCAAACCCTGGGTGTGCTTCAGGCAGCAGAACCAAGGTGAGTTGCACAAAGAGAAAATTGGAGTGGTGGGACAAGGGGAGAACACCCTGAGCTTTTGGCAGGAAAAAGGATTGGTGCTGTGAGTGGCAAGGGCATTGGGGAGAGAGGCTGTGTTTGGTTCTCAATGCATGATACTCCCTGTGCTGGGACAAAAGAGTAAGGAAGGGTGTGGGTACCAGCTGTCTGCCCAGGCCTTTTGAGTCAGAGGGGAGAGAGATGCTCTGTGGAAAGGAAGGAGAAACATGGGGATGGCGTGTGAACAGGAGAAATAAGATGAGGTAGGATCAAGGATATTTAGGAGGCTGAGGTCGTAATCAGCCCCTGGCTACAATAAGCTGTTATGAGAGACTCCTAGTGCACATGAGAGGGCATGTGGGAAGCTAGTGCAGACCAAATCACCACAGTTGTTTCATAAAAGCATGTCCTGTAGAGCACAGAATGAAATTGAAGCCCATCTTTCTCTTCTCTATCTATGTCCTCTGGGTTTTTTTACCAGAAAGCAGCTTCTCAGGTTTAGGTTGGATAGTATGTTAAAGGACATAAATGGTTCTTTAACACTAGATATGATTTTAGGCAGTATAATAGCTAGAGGAAGAACAATTTATAGCACAAAGGTCGTTAGTGTTCATTTCTTTATTGACTATAAAGGGAGACTAGAATCACAAGTGTTGACAGAGTCCCACCCTAAACAAACAATATGCTCTATGAACTTTTACTCTGTTCGTGCTGTTCAGCACCGCATCTGTTTAGCTGCATGGATAACAGTAATAACATTTTATTGTTTTGGCTGACAGCAGCAGAGAAAACACTGGTTCCTTCCAAAATCGTCCCAGCATTGCTGAAGGTTTAGTCACTTGCTTGTCAAGGGCTGGTACAGGCAGGTAGGCAAACTGGAAAACCTAGTATTGCACAGCTGAGAGTCAGAGCTCTCATAGCTATGCAAATCAATACTTCCTCTGCCTTCCCTTTCTCTGCAGCTAGGGCAGCCGACTTTATTTGTTCTTCCAAGGAATTCCCCTAATTTAACAGTATTTTGAAACCTCTCCTGTGAACACTATCCCCACTCTTCCTTCTTTCCAGCCTCGTGTCTGAGCTACCACTGACCATAGTTGCAGCTGAAACAAGAAGGAAATGAGCTGGCTCCATGCTCACTTCAGAGACAGAGGTTCTCGCAGAGGACCCTCTTCTGAGACAGAAGCAATGAAAAGGCAGAGTTCTGCTCAGGAGCAAGAGATTATTGAATTACGGGAACATAATGTGGAGGAAAGTGAGACTGATCATGACAAGTCTCTAAATGCTCAAACGAGAAAGGTAGGAATTTCATTTGGTCATTTAATCCTTCCTGTGGGGGAAATACTACACAGCAAGAGAAATGATACTTGAAGGAGCATTTTGTAGAGGTTATTTAATTTCCTGTTTGAAGTAGAGGGAGAGAGGCTAAAAAAATGTTAAATGTAATTATTTTTCCTTATCAACGAAGTGTTCTGAGAGTGGGATTTTAAGCATTAATTTAGGAAGTGAAACTGTAATTGGTTCTCTGAGTTTTGCTTTCTCTTCTAATGTGCTATCCGTGGGACTGGGCTCAAAACCAGAAAAGTTGAAATAAGTTTTAAAGCCAGGCTTTCTTTCAGTAGAAGTCAACCAGGAAACAGTGCTACCAAACAAAAATAAGATGTCCTCGAACAGAGCATGCTGGATTATCTCTGAGTAATTTTCAGTTGCTAACCATTATGAATTTGTATTAACAGAATGCTCCAAACCCTCAGCTAAGATCAGCACATGAATCCTAAGGGACGTAGCTCCTAGTCCCTATTTTAAAGCTACAGAACAGACTAATTCTGGCAGAAGAATAACATATTCACACGTGACTGCTGTAGTATGTAGTGAATTACACTACATACTGCAGGAGTATTTGTGGTGGTGGGAGGATGTTGCCTGCTTTTCTGTGGGCACGGCTGACTGCCGGGAGCTGTCTGCCCGAGGCACCGCCCGTCCCTTCCCGCTCCTGTGACTTCACTGCTGCCTTGGGGGAGCCCCGCTGCTCACACCTCTGGGGCTCATTTAATCCGCTGACTAGGCAAAAACCCCCTCTGTTCTCTTGTGTCAGAGGGGTCAAGTTACTTCTCCCGTGGTCTGGAAAGCTGAATCAGCTCGCTGCAGGGCTAGACACATTCCAAGAGGTGCAAAGAGGAGCGGCAGAGGGGGGAGGAGAGCCAGGGATCAGCTAAGTCTGCTGGACTATCTCGAGGAACCTTACCCTTGGGCTTATCCTTTCCCTTTCCAAAGCTGAGTTTTCATTTGAGCTCTCTTTATGCTGATTATAGCAAGTGGCCTCCCGCCCTATACAGATTACTGGAAGTTACAATGCTCTGCTTTCTGCTCAGTTGGCAGGTTAATCAGAACTGTCCTGCCCACCAGGGAGAGAATTTCTCGGCTGTTGTTGCTTCCCCCTGGCCTATTGACAAAGTTCGGAAGGTGTTGGACTAGTTGTGAAACTGAATGTTTTCTTGGGATCAAGCCAGTTTGCTATGTATGATTAAGAGTTGTGTTTTGTGATAGCCTAAACATGCGGTGGTGTGGTATTAACATGCCCTCTGAACAGAGGGAGACATAATTCCCTCTCTCAGGTTTTTTCCTGGAGAAGCACAGAGGGAAAACAATTTTTATCTCTGCTTGCTGCTCCTGGTGTTTTGCACATGTGGAATGTGTTGGGAAGGTTGTTTACTTGAAGGAATTTGGTAACTGGATTCTGGCGGAGATTGTATATGTTAATTAGCTTATCGGGTCCAAGCTGTGTGGACTGTCAGTCTGCAGACAGTCACGAGTTGTTAGTTAGTGGTAAGTATTCTTTAGTATTCTTTAGTATTCTTTGTAATATAGTTAAAATATAATATAATATAATATAATATAATATAATATAATATAATATAATATAATATAATTTTAATAAAGCAAGTATTCAGCATTCCGAAGTTTTGGAATGCTTCGGAAAGCAGATGCGAATAATTTCTCTTTGTCAGGGGCCCTGATTTTACTATATGGTGGCTCAGTCAAAACTTGGACTTGACAGCTGCCTGTCTCAACTGATGGGGCTATGGCTGATTTCATAGTTGCACTCTAGGCAGTAGTTACTGGCTTTTAAAATTTTTTAAAATACAAAACTATATGCTAATGTAAGTATTAAATTGAAATTCATACCTCTATAAAATATATATATATGTTTCTATAAAATATTTTAAAAATCGAATAACAAAAAAAATAAATGAGATGACAGCTGAAAGCGTGCTGTCAACAAAACCATACTCAGTGTTTGCCTTTCATGCTCCAGCAGAGCAAAGTTCTGTGTGCAGAGGTGTCTACAGAGAGTGTTTTCCTTTTTCTGCCTCTGTTCCTGAAGGAATCTCTCTTGTAAGCGTTTTCTCTGTGTGTCAGTTTTCTCTCCCTGTTCCACTGCCACCACATAGAAGCTTTTAGCCAGCTGCTCAATTCAGTTAAATTCAGTGAAAACCTCCCTGTTATTCTGTGGTCTTAGAAAGTTCAAAAAGTAAAGGAAGGAAACCTGGATTATTGCCTCCAGCAGCAGCTGGTTTCTGCCAATCTGCATGTGTGTGTCCCAGACAACTTACAGCACGTGCTTTTCCTTACCTGGTACTGATGACAGAAAACACATGGAGTTTATTACTACCATTATGGTGGATGGAGAGGAAGAGAGAGGAGTAATTAAAAAGACAGCATGGTTTGCTTATGAATTCAAGCCTTGCTTCAGTCCTCTGATTCTTCTGGCTGTGGAACAAAACAGATGAAGTTATCTGTTTTGCCATCCATCACCTAAGCTTACTCCTTCCCACCCCCGCCTTTTTTTTTTTTTAATACTTATCCTGTTGAATTAACTCATTAAAAGACTAATTTCTGTTGTGGTTTTCAGTCTTATAAAAATTAAATAACAGGCAAGGTATTGTCCTTTCTCTCCCATATGAATGTACATACCTTCGCAATTGCTTTGAGTGAAGTTTTCTTTTGACCTCATAGAGCAGGTGAGATTTGCATTAAACTCTCTGTTAAATACACTCAATAGCCTTCAAGTTTCCAATCTTCTGAAAAAAAAATAAGTCAACTATAAAATTCTCAATTATTTTACAGAGGGTTTAATGCAATAGTATCTATTGAAGAGCACTGCCTTTGCATTGGATGCTGGCATCCAGAAGCTATGCAGGTTGACATCATCAATGCTGCAGAGGTGAATGATTTTGGAAGTACCTCCAGAGACACTTTTTTTAGTTGGGAGAGATGAAAAACATTAAAAGGAGAGCTTGTGGAATGTGCAAATTTAATTCACGTAGTTAAAAAAAACCAAATGTGGAGCCAAGAAATCACCTTTGCAGTACTTTAACTTTATGGGCCATTCAGGAGTTGGAACTTCTGTGCAAAGGGGAATGATCTCTCTCAAGTGAATGTCCTTTACCTTCTCTAGGTCTGCATTTTCTCCTGCAGCAGTAGTCAAGGCTTTGAACCCCTGATGCAGGGCATTGCTTACCAATGAGGTTCTCCCATCTATGTGGGGGTTTTGTGTGACAGCCAAGACATTTTTCAATATTTTTCTCCTGCCTTATTTGATTAATCAATATGCCCTTCTCTTTTATACCTAGGAGAGAGATGGCTGGAAATCATGCAGGAATGTAGTTTTCTGGAAGTGTAAACTATGGATGGTTATATTTACAATATTTCTAGTGATCTTCCTGGTCATTCTCATCAGCCTAATTCTTTATTCTAGTAAGTATCTCGCTCTTGGCTACAGTAATACAAACATGCAATATGTACACTCTAATAGAACACAAATGCAACAATAACATCCTTTAATGTCCTTCAGTAAACTGCTGAAGGAACTGGAATACTGACTGCAGAGGGTGGTATTGTAGTTCAGTAGTTCTTGTGAATGCTTTTATCTTAGCAGGCAGCAAGCAAATGGTATCCTGATCTGGTGGCAATTCAAGTTTGTAGCTAAGTGAGGAAATATCACAACCAGAGATTTGGATATGAGGACAGAAATTGTGTTTGTAATGTTGGAACAAGTGCCATGGATGACTTAGGTCCCATGGAGTCATTGCCTGTCAGACTCCCAGAGCAGATGACTTTGCTAATGGAGGTTGGTGGTTGACTTCCAGGTGCTGTCACTTTTTTCAGGTGACTTGCACTTTCCTTCTGTCTTTCCCAGTCAGTCCTTACCTAAGAAATCTATGAGAAAGCCAAGAGGGTTGTTTCTCAATACTTCAGCTATCTGAAACTTTTTTCTCCCCTTTCTATCTCCTTTTAATTATTAGATGTTTACACAGACGAGGATGACTACTGGGATCCTGATGAATTACTAAGCAATGGAAATTTTCACAATTTTTCAGGAACGCTGGAGTTAATGTGTGGTTTCCCACACTTCTCCTCCGAGGACATTACTAAGAGGGTAAGTGTTTATGTAATTCTTGGCAAAGTTGATTCTGCTTCAGTGTTTTGCCTTTTAAGTTTCTGTTTCCCTGTGTAGCAACTCATTCATTTGCAAGTCCACAAATAAATTGTGTTGTACTTTTTAAAGTCACAATCTAGAAAAAAAATTGTCTGCTTTTAAGCACAATAAAGTATGGACTTTCTTCCCATAAATTTGACCATTTGTAAAGACATTGTCTTCACCTTTTTCATAGAATCATTGAATAATTTAGGAGAGGCCTGGGAAAATCATCTAAGCATAATATGGGCTAAACATCCTACGTGCTGCATTCTCTTATGAGTACATGATTACAGTCTGAGTTTATAGCTGTGATTCCTGCTGAGCCAGCACAGCTCTGAGTTACAGCTGAAATATGCTCAGCATACATGGCAGTTATCATTTGGACATGGTGGGAAGGCAGTCTCAAGACAGAGACCCTCTCCCCCACAAAGTAAGAGTTAGAAGGGCCTTTTGGTACTAATTAGACCCCAAACCTAACAGCATTAGTTGCACATAGCAACATGAGCACACGCTTTTAGTTCACCTTGAGTGCCCCCATTGTGTTAAGGTGACATAGCAATCACTCAAATGTACAATTAATTTGTCTGTCAAATTTACATGACTCTCTGCCTTTTCCAGGGCAGATATTTGCTGTTATTTGACCTTCAGCACCTGTTTTTATGCTCCTTAAAGCACTTTGTAAGAATGATTTGCTGTGCTTTTTTTTTTTTCTTTGTGAGGGCAAAAAAGAGATTGAATAGAAGAAACATTTTTTTTCTCTCTCTGTCAGCTAACAGAGGTATACAGCTCATCTCCAGCTTTAGGACGTTACTTTAGGTCAGCTCAGGTGATTTCTTTCAGGTAAGCAATTTCTGTCCCCAAAGTTATCTGAAAATTACAGGCTTCTGATGAGACTTTACATGTGCTAATGTACACTATTTAAATCTCTGAAAAATAGGGTTGTTTGGGGAAAATTATGTGTATAGGCAGTGAAAACTGGTCAAAGGATCATCTGGTGTAAGTGGTAAATGCTGCTAAAATTACATAACGGCAGGAACATATTGTTGCTGTGTAATATCATCTCTGTTATCTTTGGTTCCAATTGCAGCCCTTAATAAACATGTTTAAGGATATTTATTAAAAGAAAAATTAATTGCTGGAAACGCTTAAGATTGATGTAGTTTAAATAATCTTAAATATATAAAATAGGGTTCATAGAGAGGAGAGAATAATTTTGTTCCCAAAAGATATAAAGGCAAGAGGAATATACATGTCTCCTGTCATGGAGAGATAGCAGGAAGGCAAGAGAAGACAGAGAGCTTTCCCAAGTACTTCTGAAAAAGAACTCTTACAAAAGAAATCAGAAAGATGGGACAAAATCAAGGGAAGTAGTTTTGCAAAGTCACAGTCCTTTTGAGATAGCAATGACAAAGGAATAGCCACGTTGCAATGTGGCAAGTGGCAGTCGCAAAGGCACTTTGCTCCCTTGAGGAATATGCTCCCTTGCCCTGCCAGCCTTGGGCATGCCAGCTTTGTTCAACAGTGAACTGTAGCTCCTTAGCCTTGTGGGTACTAACTATGATTTAGACCATCAAGTACAAAGCTGTAGTTCTACACCTATATTGATTAGATAATAAGTCTCTCTGCCTCTTTGATGCCTCTCTCTTGCTCTCTCCCTCTCTTTCGTTCCTTTTATTTTCCCCCATTCAAGTACTTTTTGAAAATGTTTTGAATTCTGCAAGTATAGAAGACAGCTGTTGAATTGTAGTCAGTTTTGGTAGACCACAAAAAATGAAATCTCCACAGATGGTCTCCAGTTCACTGGTTTGTGTAATCCACTCCAGAGCTGAGTCAGGAGCACAGCTGTGTGGTCCCAGATACTGCTAGCACGAAAATAATCATTCCTACAGGTTTCTAGTGAAACTATGCACAGGATATTGCAACACTTCTTATAAGTAGCTTCTAGTGAAGCACCAGTACTGAAAACTGCATCCCATCAGAACATGTGTCCATTTGCCCCTCATGGTTTTGAAAACATGTCTCTGGCTGGCTTCGAGTACGTACCCAGTTTCAAGAGCTGTTCTGAGAAGGGAGGCAGAAACTGGCATCTTTGGCGGTTTTCTTTCTTGGGGAAATGTTTTTTTAATAAAAATCCATCCCAACATTGATACGAAAAGTCAGTCTTTCAAAAAAAAGAAAAGATGCTGTTGACACTTGAAGACTTTTTATCCTTGGCTTTGTTTTTCAGTAATGAAAGCTCCACCGTAATTTATCAGCTAGTGTTTTCTGTACCACCATCAACAGAGGGATTCATGGAAAACCGTATGAACCCAGATTTTATAAGGAACATTTTACGTCAGTATATTTATGATGAAGATACTCTTAATCCTGGGACATCTGAATGTGACAGGTTAAAGCTCAACCCGACTTCTCTCACATGTAAGTGCTGTACCTTAGAGAAACTGTTTCTTTACAGAGAGCAGAAGTATTTATGTGAAAGGAGGGAAATATTTCTAGAAAGATAGTGAGATTCATTAGTATATATGATTTGCATAACAGTATTAAGGATATTTTAAAATAGCTTTCAGAAAGTCTTGATATGCTTAACTTAAAACCTGGGACTCACTGTTTGGTCCTCTGATGAGAAAGGGAATAGTGATGAGACTTGTTAGCTGTGGACTCCAACCAAACTTTTCTGATCTAATATTGCATTTTATTTGTACAGAAAAATTCTCCTTGTATGTATGTGTACCATAATGGGAAGACAAACAATTAAAAATATTTCTCCTTATTGTACATTTGGTTTTGAATGCTAACAAAACAAATTTAATCCAAGGGATGAAAAAGAATCCTGATTTTTGTCTTTGTGTAGTTTTTTTTAAAATTTATTATGTCCAGAAATACCTTTAAAGGAAACAAATGTTCATTCTTCCAGGTTTTCTAGATGATGACTACCAGCGACTAGGTAGGGACTCCAATGCATTTATATTTGTCCTGATAGAAATGCCCATATAAAAGTCCCATGAGCTTTGAAACTATACTAAATGCATGGAACTGCCTCCCCCCAGTGCCAATTTACTGATTCACACCTTTGTGCTTTTAGAATATTCCTAGGCTAACAATTCGGCATTGCAGTGTAGGTAAGTAAGGTTTGCAATTAACTCATATTGGTTTTTCTTGGGATTCTTACCAAGGGACAAGACATCAACAGGTCCTCAGTTCCAATTTTTAGAAGAATTTTATTCCTTATATATTGACAGGATTCTTAGGAAAAGAGTGTAAAAGAGAACAGGAAAGAATATGTTGAAATAACTGTTTAAAGTTTTGTTTTAATGTTAATATGGTACTGTTTTAACTTTCAGAGAAATTATGGAAAGATTCTTCATCTTCATCACTACCTAGAGGAGATGCGATTCCCTATCTACAAGTAATCCCAGGGCAGGGAACTATTCATTAGGTAGAAATGTTTCTAAAATTGTTGTCCTGTAAATACTGCCTGTGGTGCAATACTGTAAATGGAAAATGTGGTATATATGTGACAGTGTTGTGTTGCTATAGCACCACTACCTCCTTCTTCTATATCTCAGTAATCCGTTTCACCCTTGAGAAAATCATGTATTTGATGCATGCTCCGTTGACTTTGAAAGTTCTGCTTTCTCTTGCCTTATGATTAAATCTGAATGTTCTGCATGAGCTTTGAAAGCAGTCTTGCACATGGCTCCTTTCTTTTTCTCTTGGCTTATGCAAAATTATCTGTACAGCTTCATCTTCAATGCTCACTTCCACTCCAATTCATATATGTTATTTTTTTCTCTCCGAACTTCATATGGCACATTTATTTGTTGGTCTTTCCTTGTAAAACAGCCTGAAAACCTAAATATACATATATATATATGTGTGTGTGTGTGTGTGTGTGTATGTATTTGTATTCTTTAATTACCTGCAATTACCTGCTAGGCCTTTGCACTAGCTTCTTAAGAATGCTTTAGCTCTCATAATTTTCTTATTCTTCCTACAACCTCCTTGGATAAGGTGCTCTTTACTCTATTTTTCTCTTCAATGTGAAATACAAAAGAAGAAAGCAACAGCATGAAGAGACATGTCTTGTTCACTAATGCAGCTGAATGTCACAGGAATATTTTAAGGGTCGAATTAGCAGTGTGCTTTTACAGTTAGTTATTGCTACTAGTGAATAGACAGATATTTGACCTGTTTTTGTAAATCTGAAGACTAGTCTATATCCTTAATTATAGTTCCTGCCTAGCACTGGGATAAAAATGAACAGATGTAAGGTATTTGCCTTAATAAGGCAGTAAATAGTAGTTCTTTTTGATGACAGACCAGAGGAGATGAATCAGTGCCAAGAAGTTGGTGCTGGAGCAGAAGACATAGGCCAGAATGGCACAAAAGTTACAGGCAGTGACTGGCTATAACATAAAAATTAAGCATTACCTTTATGCAGAATGGAACATATTCACTACCATGTGAGTGAACTACATCTTGTCATTTATTTATAGTCTTAGAAATGTTAGTACTGTTGAATAGAACTTTTATTTTAAAAGCATTTTGTACTGTTAGAAATGTAATGAAAAATTTTTCTTCTCTTTCTAATATTACTAGTTTATTTAGGAGTAATCTGATTATATTATTGTGCATTAAAATATTTATTTTTTACTCTCAAAGTGACTGTTTTCATTCTGTAGCAGCTCTAGTCTTTCAACTGTGTGAGTTGGAAAATAGTCATCAGAATTCTAAATGCTGTGCTCTATGAACCGTCTGACAGAGGTATATGCTCAAATTCATAGTTGTTGTTTTGCATGCATTTAAACTGAGCTTGGGAAACATTCTGGACCAAATTAGTAGTTTGCACCACTCTTATATTTGCAGCTCATTCTGATTCTGTCTTTGTTTGTAAAATATAGGAACTATAATTTCTCTTGCTGTAATAATCTATGCAGCATACAGGTAGAAGAGAGATGCCTTTTGATTCTTATGCTGGGGAAGGATAAACATCATGGTTTATATGGCTTGTCCCAAAAGCAGCAGGCTATGAAAGTACCAGCAGCAAAGAAATAAATTGCTGTTGAGATGCTGCTCAATCTTATTGCTCTCACCAAGACACCTGATCCTTTCCTTGAACACTTCTGTATCTTGATTCTAGGAACTGAAAAATAATGTAATGATTAAACTTCTTTATGGTCATACCTATATAGGCATTAAGAGTTGACAAAGGAGTCAAGCATTCATTTTTTTCCCCAGCCATCCTCTTCTATGTCTGTACTTTTACCCCAGAACCTCACAAGAAAGAAGAAGGTGGAGCTGTATTAAGATATGATATTCAACAGAAAATGTCTGACTTTACAGACTGCATCCAGTCAGGTTTTGAACTCTCATTGAAGGAAGTGTCAAAAAAAAAGTAGTTTCTGGTTATATATCTCTCATTAGAGACACAGCAGTGTGAAAATGCATTATTACATCAAGTAATAATTAAAAAATAATTTATAAGCACATTATTACACCACAATATATTGTATGAATGATCAATATTAATTTTAATAGAAGGAATGAGGATAACATTTTAATGACTTGGACAACTGAGATATTGTTAAAAAGCAGCTTGTGTAGTGTACAATCAGCCCTTTAAAATTCTATGTCAGGTGTTATTTGTGTGCCTACAGCAGCCAGTATGAGTTTTGGGCAGACTCAGCTGCCTGCCACAGCAGTGACACCTGCACATGCTGTAGTGTGTCCATCCAGTGCTCCGTGCGCTTGCCCATGGGACTATCCCCAGCATGGCAGGTGGAAATGTAATAATGTAATGTATGGCAGGTGGAAGTCACAAAGGCACTGCACCATAAAGCCAGGGCTGCAGCCAGCAATCACATACAAAGGAAGATTTAAAACTGTTCGACATTTTCTTCCATACTGTTTTGTTACAAATAAGGAGGGAGCGGAAAAACATGCTTAAGCAAGAATACAGGGACATAATCACTTCGTGAGCTCTGGTAAACAGCTGAATACCTGGCTTTAGTCCTTTGCATATGTCCAGACTGCTTGCAGAGGGGGGGCTGGGCTGTGAGGAGGTGGTAGTCTAGCATTGCAGAAGGCCAAACTGGAGACTCCAGCAGGAGCGAGCTGTGGAAGCATTGTGTCACAGAAGCAGCACCTGGACTTCTGCCACTGAGAGGTAATTATCAGCATCAGTATCAACAGTTTTCTCATGGGTGTAATATTTGTTTAGCATGGATTTTATTATTTTCGGGCTTTTTATTTAATTCCAACTTTAATGCTTCATGCTAAGTAGTACTACATTAGAAGGGGAGGGGGGAATTTGAGAAATAAGTTCTTTTAAAATAAAAATTATGCATTGTATAATGGTACAAATCAAGCATGTCAGAGAAATTTTGGACAAGAGTAAGTGCATCTTATGCTTTCATTTAAAACATGAAACATCCTCCAAACAGAAAGACCCTGTTATTATTGCATTTTTGAGATTTATAGCAGTAGTTCTTTAAAGCCCCTTAAAAAAAATAAGTATTCTAAAAGTCCAGAAAAATGTACAGCCTTGGTTGCTTAAAATATTGTAGCTCCTAATTTTCTATGGAGGAACATTGTCCTATGATGGCAGTTGCTGTCAATGCCACGCTTATAGAGGATCACTTGCCACTGGCAACTATATACAGCTACAGACAGGACGGGACATCTGGACTAGTGACATGAGCTTTTTTTTTTTTTTTTTTTTTATTTCAGCACATCAGTCTCAGCACATTGTTAGACAATGGAGACAGGATGTTAACAGCTCACTGATCTACAGGGAATGCTAAGGAGGTGTAGCATTACAGCATAGCATAAAATTGTCTCAGCCTAGAGTTCAGCCAATAATACATAGAGCAACACATATTGACAAGCATTCTATCTAATCATGTAAAACACAAGTAATGGTGGTTAAAACAAAGACTGGTTCATAAGAGACAAAGAACAGAGCTCTATTCATGCTAACCTTCTAAAGATATACATTAAATAACTTTGTTGCAATCCATAAGCCAGTTCTACAGAAGCCTATTGTTATTTGTCACATATGCTCTACTGCTTAGAAAACTTTTTTGCTGTATCTGCAATGCTAACAAAAGTTCTGTCTGAAGCCTATTTTTTTTTAACCATTTCCTAAAAACCCTCTAACTTTATGAATTACGGCAGTTGCTACTGATTCCTCCTGGTTTAATTGTCAAGTTCTGTACCCAGTCCAGGTTTCTTTCTCTGATCAGCTGTTCATGGACAGGTTTGTCTCACAGTTAATGACTGGTAGATGTAGCCTAATGAGTAAGCTTGGTAACAAGAGAGGTATTTGTTTGAAGACCCAACAGCAGAGGGATGGTCATTATGTCTGCACACACTCAGGCAAAAGAATACCTTTTAAGTTACCAGGACATCATCATATTCACCGCCTAGTGAATATGATGATGTCCTGGTAACTTAAAAGGGTTGGTGACATTTGCCTTCCCCTCGGGCACACTGGTAAGTGCATATTCTGTCTGGTAATTGCTGTCAATCACAGAGATTTTGTGTTTTACATCATGGCTGACAGTTGAGTACCACAGTTCACTGGAATTCTTAGAATCTTTTTTGGCAATGTGCTCCTGAGGGGCAAAAGAGGTGAGATAGAAAGAGCAAGGCTTCAGTATGGTTATAACCTGAAGAAGTTTGGAGACGTGAGCAAGTCTGGTATAGCCTGTTGACTAATACACTCAGTGTTAGGTTTGTAAATCTACAGTCATTTCCCAGCTGTCTGGGCTGTGGCTGCACACCTGGAGAGCTCAACAACCCACGGCCCTGGTGCTGACATGGTGGAAGCTCATCACCACATGAGGGAGCAGAGCAGCGCCAATGGAGCCGGGCAGCCTGCATCAGCCCGAGCTCTGGCTCCCCCCAGGGCTGTCCCGGGAGAAATCATCCCTGTGGCATATCATCTCTGTGACATCTACCCAAGCAGGGAATGGGAGCTGATGGGCAAGAAGGGAGAGTTTCATGGAACATTTTATTGATGCATGTGAAGGGAAAGCATTTGGGATTCGAAAAAGACTTAATATGGGGTGTTTAGGGAAGGAACTGAAGGAAGGTAAGTTAGGGTGACTTGCAGAATAAAAAGCATAAGAAAACAGAGGAAGAAAGGGAAGGACAGGAGTTACAGCAAGCTGCCAGAGAGACTGTAGGGTCTGGGAGGCAATTAAGACCCCAAGTGCATGTGTGTGTGTGGCTGTCCAGGAGATGCACTGTCCTGGAAGGGGCCCTGGCCTCTCCAGAGATGAAGTGAGGACTAATCCCTTCCCCAGCAGCCCCCACCTGATGTTGTCCTTGAGAACAGAGGGAAGAAAAAGAAAAGCCATTAGTGAAGGAGGAGGTAAGATTGTGTGGGCAAATGCCTTCCCAACTCTGTTTAGACTTGTCCCTCCTTTTGCCTCCTGAAGGTGTTTGCTAATGGGTTGTGGGTGATTGTGCATTAAATAGTTAGCAGGATGACTCATTAAATCTAAAGGGCCAATGTGCACTGATTAGGTACTTGGAGCCAGAAGTTAAAAATTTGTTTGCCCTTATTTTCTTGATTTGAGTGCACTAGGTACTGAAGCCAGTGATTAACTACTGGCTTTATAGTGCTATCCTCTGTTGTCTGCAGTAGTGGCAGTATTTTGAGTGAGTGTTGCTGGGTTTGTGGTGACATTTGTAGTTACCTTCCACACTCTGTAAGTGAAACAAAGGTCTCTGTTTCATGGGTTAAAGGGTCAGCTTTTCTTTTTCAAGCCTAGAAGAAGGACAATGTTAAAACAAAATTCCTGCAGAATTTTCCTTGAATTTTCCAAGTTTATGCAAATCGTATTGTCTGTTTAGATTCTACTTTGCATGGAAGATCTCCTGATCATGAGAACACTTCAGTGAAAATAAATTCTGATTTGAGGCTTTATAAAGTTTCGAGATGTAAAAATTCCAGAAATTTTAAGGAGCAGAACCATCAGCATATACTTGCTTATCATTGAGTGCATGGCTGTCTCCTCCCCAGGTCATGATTGCAAAGATGGAAGGACAGCAGTATTTCTCTTAATCTACCTGTGAAATGAGAACAGGTAGGCTCTTTATTTTCATGAGTGAGCAGCTCTCAATCCATTGAGTGAAGTCTGGAGCATCTCTTGTCCCTTCAAACACATAGGCCTAACCAAGACTTGCTCTGAGTTACATTTTCCAGAGTCCTTCCAGTCATCATGTTTTGAAAGGCTGTTATAAGCAGCCTTCTCTTATCAGTAGGGAGGCTGAAGTGCAGAGGTGGAGTGATTTATCCCACACACCAATGGAGCAAATGTGAAAACTTCCATTATTCACAGGCCAAGTTTAACACTCAGAAGGGGCATCTTTCCTATTGCACTAACATCCCTGCAAGCACTGTTTTCAAACCATGTTCTGTGGCTTTTCCTTGGGACGCCAAAAACTCTCAAAACCAGACAGTTACTTGGCAGGTTCCCCATTAAAGTTCCACCCCCTCCTCTTCCCCCGCAGTCAATCCCACACTCACAGGTACAAATGATGAGTACACTTCATCACACCCTTTTCTGTCATCTTGCCCACTTTCTTCAAAATTTTCTGCTAAACACCCACTTATCTGCTGGGCACCAACTTTTGCTTTAATGATGTCATCTTGGTTAGAAAAAAAAACCCAAAAAAACCCCCAAAAAACAAAAATCAAACCAAACCAAACCAACTCAGGCTGCTAAATGGCAGCACTTCATTCTGCAGTACATAGGGTTTCTGGTGATTGATTGTCATCAGGGACTCAAGAGGCAATTTCATTTACCCTCTGCTAAAATGCACTGTTTATAAAGCAGAGGCAGCAAACCACAGATACTCAGCTCCTGCCTCTCTGAGCTCAGCATATTAATACACACAAACAGCCACAAACAACACACTGGACTGTGAAGTGCAACAGATGAGAAATAACTGATCCCCAACCCTGCCTTCCAGGATGATTAATTTGGGTAGAGAAGCAGGGCAGACACCAAGTTATAGAGTTACCTCTTAAATTACTCTGAAGTGCATGCCAGAACTCCTAAATCTAACCCCAAAACAGGGAGGTAAAATGAACAGTCAGCCTATTTATATTACCAGTCCTTCCTGCATTGCAATGCAACCATTTGCTCCATTGTTATTTATCAGAAACTAAATGTGCAGTCTAAAAGGGCATGTTTGGTTTTGTGGAGTTTTTTTTTTTCTCTTTTTTTTTTCCTTCTAGACGCAGTGAGACACTGGAAGGGGAAACCTTATTCTTTTCCAACAGAGGCTTGGCCATTTGTTGATACATCTGCCATTTTTTATAGTGCAAATATTAACCAAAATCTTTTAAGCCTCAAAGTATTAATTCTCCCTTTGTTTTTCAGCCGAAAATTTCTTTATTACTGAACCTGGTTGGCAATAATTCATTTAAATGACTTTTAGAAAATGTCATGACGAAACTGAAACTGTTTCGGGAAACATGCCAGTAGTCAAGAGACTGGCTACCAAAAAGCTGAGTAGAGAACGGAAGGAGAAGGAGAGAGAAGCACCTCTACAGCCGTAAGTTGTGCAGTGGCTTAGGACATTCACTGAGACAACATCACAAGGTTCAGACTCCTGAATTGTCTGATTTGGGCCAGACAACATTACACTCAGCCTCAGAAATTATGAGTGTGTACTGCAGTCTGTTTGGCCACTGGCTGCCCAAGAGTGGGGCTGCATCTCAGCTTTTTGTACATACACTTATTTTGCACCTAGGCTTTAACTGGTGTTCTTCTCCATCCTAAGCAAACTGTCTGATTATGGGCTTTTCTTTCTTCTGCAGGAACATGACGAACACTTTGGATTTCTAATATATGGATGTTTTGGACCCAGTTGCCCCAGAGAGTGAGGTTGGAGGGAGGGAAAATCAGTTTTATTCTTTACCTTGATGGTCTCCGGTGGATAGCTGCAGGTCTGTGCTGAGGAAAGAGGAAGAAAACACATGTGATTGTCCTTCTCTGGTGTAGCAACACTAGACAAAGATTTTCATCAGCACAGAATTTACTCAGTCACAGACTGAACACAGGCTGTGCAGAAGCATAAACTTGTGTGACAATAGTAGGCAAAAGGGTTGAACCTCTGAGAACTAAATAAATCTGATGGCTTTTTGAGATTTATCTTGTTTCTAGTTCATACACAGTTGTGTCACACAACACTGCTCACTGGCTGAATTAAACCTAGATGTGCAATCTTCTTGTTTTTCTTTTTGTTTTGTTTTTGTTTCATTTGATTAACTGAAATCAGTTTTACGTGTCTGTCTTAGAAATGAAAGCTTGCTTTCTGACTGTGTTTTAGCTTTATGATCCATGCAGCCTTAATTCTGCCTGGGATCACTGTCTGGGTACTGGGGCACAGAGGCACTGCCTGATGTGCCACATGCACTGGGTGTCTGTGTGCACAGCTTTGGAAGTCTGCAGCTTTTTTGGAAATTTGTCTCTCTGTCCCATAAAAATCTAAGTGGCAGAGGTCTATCATTTTACATCCTGCTTTCTCCTAACCTTGTCTTTGTCAGTCTGGCTGATTCATAATATGAGGCGGATTGAACACGTTACTCCTGTAAAATTCCAGAGCTGAACTTTCACTTTTGCTTAAGATAACAGGGCTTTTTAAGCCTACTATTTTGCAACCTGAAAGGAAAGACGTCAGACTCTTAACATTACATTAAAGCTGTCATCTTAGAGAATTTATGTGTTTTCAAACATTATTGTGCTGCTTTAACTACTACTACTACTTAACTGCTACCACTATGAAATTGCCAATGTGGATGATTAACAAGAAGAGGACTTTTGCTAATACGGCAACTTGTGAAACTGGAAACTACATGAATGGCTTTACCCACAAGAGGGAAAAGGCAGCAGCCTGAATCTAAACCAAGACCTCCTGCTTCACACGAGCACATGTGATCCTGGCTATCATAGAGTCTTTCCTATTTGTATATTCAATATGAAGAAACTATTTTGTTAGGAGAACACCTCATACTGACTTCTGTTCAGAGAAAATCCTAGGTGGTGCTTGTGTATGGGGAATGGGCTCTGGCATGTGAGCAGATGTAGGCTATGCTGTGCTGTACTGGCAGCCCACTAGTTTCAGCAGCCTCCACCTCCTTTGCAGGGGAAGAAGCAGGGGCACAGCAGAAGTTCTCCCACTGTGCTTGCAGGCCTGTGGGTCTGGCAGTGACTGACAAGGGCCTACAATGCAGGAGGCAGCTGCAAGGCAGTGGCTGAGGCACCTGGGGCTCAGTAGCTGGCGGGGATGGCTGCCCACTCCTGCTGCCCTCTCTGGAAACAAAAAAGGCCAAAGAGCCCCTGAGTAATCCAGCACAGCAGGACATCAGAGGGCAGGTATATTCCTCACTGGATGTAAGGAGTTTTCCCTCCACTGGGATGCAAAATGTCTTGCTATGGCTGCTGCCCAAGGCTCTGCCTGCCAGCTGCCTCTTTGCTGGTACAGAGAGCTCCCTCATGTCCCATTCATGCCACGCCACACCACCCCTGAGGGGCTCAAGCAGGTTCTTTACTTACTTTGCTTGTGGGAGTATCTTTTTCTCTGGATGGAGACAGGCACTTTCCACCTATGGCATGGAAATAAAGGTGAGCAGGCTAATCTGGGGCTTCATGGTCCTCATTTCCCACTGCCAGCCAGGAGAACACATAAACCTGTCGATAGATTCCTTCTCCAGCTGTTTGGACAAGGCACTTTATGCAGCTTCTCTACTGCTTTTCTCCCCAGGAGGCAGCCCCTGGCAGACACCCAGCCCTGTTCTGGGGGTTGCAGAAGCTGGGGCTCCCACATGGTACAAGAGGCACAAATCATAGGTCCAGGGATGGAGGGTGGTAGCTGGTGGCAGGTGTTACAGCATCTAGCTGTTCCTGGGTGTCCGGTTTATCTCGGCTGTTTGAGGGGCCTGGAAGGCCCGGGGTGGCCTTGGGGCAGCCCGCGTATCGAAAGACGAGAAGAGGCTTCAGTTCTTCTTTCTGGTTTTATGTTTATTAATTGTTTATCTAAAAGATGTTCTTTCAGCCGAACAAAGATCTGCTCAGCAGTCAGCCATGGGCACACACTGTCTCTCTCCCGGGCAGCCACGTATCTTTATACCCATTGTTACGTGTACAATATTTATCATTTTTCCCCAATACCATCTATTGTTATAACTCGGTGTACTCTTAGTAATAACCAATCCAAAGGTGCCACCGTGGCCAAAGAAGATGGAGGAGAGGAGGAAGAAGAAGGAGGGTAGGACACACCCCAATTCCTCCATCTTACTCCTCTAAACCCCCCTGTACATAAATCCTAAACCCTGTTTCTCACCCTCTAATTAACTAATCCCTTCACCATTCACCCTGTGAAGCCCTCATCCTTGTCGTCTCCTGCGCAGGGTTAAAGTCCTGCCACCAGACACTTCTGGCAACATTCCAGGACTCCCGAGCCCCCCCAGGGTCTCGGTGGCTCAGCATCTCAGGACTGAGATCTTGAGATCCGACACCTGGGTAGGACAGCCTTTGTTCCCTGGGAGCCATTTGGTGCAGTACGGCACCAAAGTTTGTGGATTGGAGGAGCAACCAGCCTTTCTGGGTGTGGTCGTTTTGTATCGGAGGCATTTATAGAAGTTTTATGATGTAAAAACTTCTGTGTAATTGATAGTCTGTAGAACTACTGGGAAGCTGTATACAATTCTGTGAAAAACATATGTTAAAGATGAAAAATTCCAGGAATGCTTTCTTTTCTTTCTGGTCTGGGAATAGGTAATAAGGTAATAAGGTAATAAGGTAATAAGGTAAAATCCTCTTGTAGAGCTGTAGACAAAAGATTCTGTTTCCTTGTAACACATGAACACCATGAGGAGATAGAGGGTTCAATTTGTTATCAAGGAAAGGCCTCCATGCTAAAGTAAGCAGATGTTAGAGTAGCTATAATCCTGTGAGAAATTTGAACAGAGAAGGAGACAAGAGTGGTCCTGTGCCCCCAGGAGAAGAAAAAGAAGAAAATCTCTGTTTCCAGAGATAAAGATGATTTTAGAGATAGATAATGAGAACTTTTGCCTCTTTAAAGCTCATCTTTAAAACAGTACCCCATAAACTGACATGGCCCATAAACACAGCTGTGGGAAAAGCTTGTAGAAAATAGGAAGGACTTCACAATTGCAGACTTCCCTAGGCGGCTGCTATTTGTGAGGAAATTGAGAGCCACAAGAGAAATGTTTTTTTTTTTCTTGTGGAGAAGTCTCGTCAACATTAACAAGAAGGACTTCTCTCCCTAAGTGAGCTGAAGAAAGACTATTCTAGAAGTACTAATCTGGCTAAAATTTTAGGTTTTGTTTCTTTACATTGTCATTTGTTTCATTTACATTGTGGGAAAGAAAAGGTTGTGGGAGGAAGAGAAGCATTCTGAAAGTTTTGTTCTGATTCCTATTACTCTTTCTTTAGTTATGTTAATAAATCTTTCTTTATACCCTGTTAAAGTTTTGAGCCTACTTTGCCTTTCTCCTTATCCTACCTCACAACAGTAAGTGAGTGTACTGGTGATTAGCCAGCACTGAACCCACCACACTCCTTAGTGCATTAAGTGAGAAAACTCAAATTAACTAACAAAAACCACTACACTGGGCTTGTACATATTAAAAAACTCTAGGTGGGTGAATCAGCAGCAAATACTGTGAAGAGATAGGAATGAACCAGTCTCATGCTCCCACAAATTATCTACATCAATCTGACCTCTAGCATGTCTTGGGAAAAAGCAAAAGGAAGAAAAACACAAAGATGGCATGACAGAAAGGGCAAACACATGGGGTAAGTGCAAGGCTAGCAGAATTGATCTCTAGCAGTTGAAATAATCCTTGCTGCTTCAAGCAAAAGACTTTACTTGCAGGTTTAAGTATTGAAATTATTTGGCAAAGTTAGGAGCCTCTACACTATGTTCAGGTTGCTGTTAGCAAGTTTCTTGGTAATAAGAGCTAGCCTTTCTGAGGGGTGCACTGTTGCTTATAGTTGACAATTTTGCCCTTGTAAAAGGCCAGTAATTAACAAACATTTTGCAATGCAGAGTTAATATTTATATGCTAGATTTATATATATAATAAGAATGTGCTAAGGGATGCAAAGCTGCCAAGTCGTATGAATTTAGGGATTACAAACAGCATGCTGTTGGAGGTACATTATGAATCAGTCTCTAATTGCTTATTTGCATTTTTTTTCTTTCCCAGGACTGAAGAAAACATGCAATGCCACTATCCTTTTTTGCTATTGATACTTTCCTTGCTCAATGTATGCTCTTAAGTCTCATTTCTTTTAAAAACTACCTAAGTTCCACAACTTGCCTGGAATAATTTATTTCTGCAGATGTCCCTGGAGGTCTTAAAAGAGCAGCAAAAAGTTTTTCAAATATTAGTGAACTTTCCAATTTTCTGTTTAGTTGGAGAACTTAGATAGCTTTCATTACATTTCATTACATTCAAAACAAAGCTGTAATACTACCTCATTCCAGGTTACTTGCCTGGTTTTCTTTGAATTATAGAGTTTTGCCTATACTATATAAGTTGGAGGTGCCACTGTGACTATTTCATACAATTCAATAGAAGTCCTATGAGCTCCATTTAAAATAAAATATGTATATGTGTATTTATAATATACATAACTCATATTAGGAGCCTTTTGTAGCAGTCAGATATTGTGAGTTTGATATAAGTATTTTTGTTTCTGCTGTTTATTTATTCGACTTATTCTTGTTTATATTCAGTTGGATTCTGATTTTTTAGTCCCTTGCTCACATGAAAAACTGTTGGGTTTGGCTAGCTCTTCCCTTGGCTTGTCAAAAGATAAATACCATATGTTCCTATAGTAAATTAGATCTGTAAACTGATGTATAACTCTTAGATAAATTCTTATTTAGTCAGTTATTGCAGTGGCCTTAGACGGTCACTGGGGTGAGAGAAGGACGAGAATCTTGTTTCTTGATCAGAAGGCTTGATTTATTCATATATGATATATAATACATTATAACTATACTAAAAAGAATAAGAAGAGAAGTTGCAGAGAGCTGCTAAGCTAAGAATAGAAGGAATGAATAACAAAGTTCTGTGTTCAGGGAATCTGTCCCTGAGCTGCTCCTGTGATTGGCCTTTAATGGTACACATGGAAGATGAGCCAATCACAGGGACACCTGCTACATTTCACAGCAGCTGATAACAATTGTTTACATTCTTCTTCTGGGGCTCTGCTTCCCAGAAGATGGACAAATGTGAAAGAAAGGATTTCTATGAAAAAATGTCTGCGATATCTCACCTTTCTAAATTGTATAAATTAAAAGAAAAATGCTGATGTGAAATGAACAGGAAATGTCTTCACCTGTAAAATATACAATACTAACAAATCACTAAAACAATCCTACAATATAGGAAAACGCAAAAAACAATGCAAAGAGAATTCAAGTCCAAGCAGCTGGGTTTCAGGAACAGTCCAAGAGCTGAAGTTGTTTCTTTTGGACATCTGAGAGTCCTTTTTGGTCCTGAAAATAGACTTGTTGCAAAAGAGTCCCATCAATAGTTATCAAAAAACCATTGACAGTCCTACAACAATTTCAAACAATTTGAACAACTTTGGAATGTCTCTTTCTGGCCCTTCAATGCTTCGGTGCTTCAGAGCTGCTGCCCGTTATTTTCAATCTTTTTTATTCAATTTTAATTTTTTTTTTTTTTTTTTGATCGAAAATGAAAAGAGCAGCAGCAGAGCAGAGCAGTGCCAGAGAAGGAAAGGCCCTGGGGGCCCTGGCCCATGATGGACCAGGAACCCCAAAACTGGCCCACAAAGGGGGACCAGGACCAGTAGGAGAAACCTCAACCCCCAGTAACACCAAGAAGCCAAATGCCGGCCCTGGCCCAAAAACTTCCTGAGCCCAACGGCCCAGGCCAAACCTATGAGGCAGGCTCTGCATTCCCACAGGCCTGCACCCTGCTGCCAGTACAATGGCAGCACGAGTGGGGACACGCTTCCTTTTCCCAAAATCACTGAGGCATGCCAGCAGCAGGGAAATAGAAGCCTTCCCCAGAAATCTCATCTGGGGTCTGGAGATGTTTGTTCCCCACAGCAAACCAGCTATGGTCTCCTCCATCTGTGCCCTCTCCCTCTGCACTGCAAACGCAGCAGGTTTGTCTCTCATCTGCCCCATGGTTTCATCCCCACCCCCTCCGGGCTGGGAACCAAAGGCAGAGCTCTCGGGATGCACCTGCCCCCCGCCACTAGGGCGCAAGAGAGGCGGCAGAGATGGCAGTCTCCATGGGACAATCCCCGAAAAATCACCCCCGAACCCGCCGAGAATGCTGATCTTAAAAGCAGGGAGACGGGCTGTCCCCCCAGTCAGCTGGAGGGCAGCCCCTGCTCCACGGAAGGGAAGACCAGCCGCCGGGACCGCTGCTACAGCAACCGGTCCGGTATGGTCCGAGCTCGAACAAGCCGCCGGTTCCAGGGCAGTCTCTGACGCCGACACGGAGGACACAGCCTCCGACAACGGCAGGACTGCTGGGGCAGCCTGTGCAGGCAGCGGGGGGGAAGCCGGAACCGGGGAGGGAATCTCGCTGGATGTAGGAGTGGCCGCGGGCTTTTCCGAGGGTCCCGCAGGTTCGGCGCCGTCTCCAGCACCATCCTGAACAGGGACCGTCTCGGCTTGAGGCGGCGAGGAGGCCGATGGAAGCGGCAGAGGGGCCGGAGAGATCTTCTCCTCCGCTGAGCCGGAAGCTGGAGACGCGTCGTCGTCGCTTAGCAACTCAGCAGCCACAGGAAGTGCCTCTTCTGCATTCTCAGACGCAGGTGCTGGCAGGGGCGGGGAGGCCTGTGAAGCCGTGGGCGGGACGGCCTGGAGAGGCGGAGACGGGATCGCCTGGAGTGGCGGCCGCGCCGGTGAGGCGGGTCTTGAAGGCGGACGCAGCGCTGGCAGGGGCGGCACCAATGGCGCTGGCTCGAGCGGGACCGCCCACTCCCATCCCCCCGGAGAGAGAGAAGGGGGGGGAGGAGAAGGTTCCGTCTGCACAGGCTCCGGAGAAAGAGTAAAAAAAACTTCCCTCGGCGCAGTTTCGCCTCCCCCCGCCGCGAAGCAGGGCGGGCCGGGAAGCCCCCACTCATCCCCCGCCGGGTCTTCTCCCGCTGGGGACGGTGGAAACGGAGCCTGCCCATAGCAATTAGAAATCCATTGAAAAATAGCTGCTCTCCGTTTCAAAACTGGGAAGAGCTTTATAAATGCTGGGTAAATAGAAGGCAAAACACGCCGCTGGCCCCAGACGAACTGGAAAATGGAGTTCATGCACTCCCAGACAAAAACATCCAAGGCGTACAGGACATCAGTAAAGAACACAAAAAGCTTTGCCCATCGAAAGAACTCATAGAGACCTGTTGCTGACAGAAAAATCCCATCTTCTCTACACCATTCTTGCCAGAGGGAAATAAGTTTCTCCTCTGAAGGGGAGAACTGAACCTCTTCCTGCAAGGCATGTGTCTGCCATACCAACAGCCACAAACTACGAAGGACTGGTTCATCAGGAAGGGAAAAGCCAACAGTACCTTTTGAAAGTGTCCAGCTTGCTCTGGCCAGCTCCTCGGATCTGCTGCTGTCTCCGAACATCTTCCTGAAGGTGTTCCAGAAGAAGGTTCACTTGTGGTCAGCCTTGGCTGTGAACTCTGTCCAAATCAGGATCTTCAGTTCTGCAACTCCTGGCTGAATCCACTTCTGTGGTCACTTCAAAGGAACCATCACTTGCTACACATACAGGATTTTTCCCAGTGCAGCAATTTTGTTCCTCTGGTCTTATCAAATTAATTTTTGCTCTGACACGAGGGGTCACCAGATATTGCAGTGGCCTTAGACAGTCACTGGGGTGAGAGAAGGACGAGAATCTTGTTTCTTGATCAGAAGGCTTGATTTATTCATATATGATATATAATACATTATAACTATACTAAAAAGAATAAGAAGAGAAGTTGCAGAGAGCTGCTAAGCTAAGAATAGAATAGAAGGAATGAATAACAAAGTTCTGTGTCCAGGGAATCTGTCCCTGAGCTGCTCCTGTGATTGGCCTTTAATGGTACACATGGAAGATGAGCCAATCACAGGGGCACCTGCTACATTTCACAGCAGCTGATAACAATTGTTTACATTCTTCTTCTGGGGCTCTGCTTGCCAGAAGATGGACAAATGTGAAAGAAAGGATTTCTATGAAAAAATGTCTGCGACAGTCAGTCATGGGTAATCCTGCAGGGAATATACATTGTATGGTCTGAGAATTGAAAACCTTTCTCAGCATCTGCATTCATGCTACAGACATGCTGACTCTTTGAGCCAGGTCCCCAGCAGTTAGAGAAAGGGAGCCCAGCTTGTTTGTGGGTGGAGAGGGGTTCTGAAGGGTTGGGTCTTATTTGCCTGAGGTTTTTTTTTGGCAATTATAAGTATAGCTTCATTAGTAAAAATGCCGGGAAATAGTTCTCACCAGCAGTCATGAGAGAGGACAAATGTGACTGTCATTAAAATGAGAACAAAGGCAGATTTCCATTTCCTTCCTTCCTTCCTTCCTTCCTTCCTTCCTTCCTTCCTTCCTTCCTTCCTTCCTCCCTTCCTCCCTTCCTCCCTTCCTCCCTTCCTCCCTTCCTCCCTTCCTCCCTTCCTCCCTCCCTTCCCTTCCTCTCTTTCCATAATTTCACTTATCTCTTTGCAGAGAAGCTGCATGAACTATGTTACAGGGGTGTCATGCTTGGGAAATGGTCAAACCAAATACAGAAATGCCTCTAAAAAGCAAACACTTCAAACAGAAGGGATGAAATGGCAGACATGGGGATTTATAGGAAGAAGGAAAGAGTCAAGAAATTAATTACAGAGGAATCAGCAGAGTCACAGATAAATGGTAGGGTCTGCAATATTTTCTCCCAGTAGCTGCTGTTAAGAGCTCAAGTTTGTGTTGCCTGGTTTGCACACCTGAAACTAAGATTGCCTTTAGTCTGAATTTACTTCAAAACAAAGGGCTGAGAGATGGGACAGTGGATACTTTTTTCTGTCCCTGAAGGGGCACATCTTGGGCAAAGGTAGTGGGATGCTGCTGGTAACATCATACAGACACCCACAGAACTACTTTAATAAGGGCTTATGCTGATTCCAGAAATATGAAGCTCCTCCTGCTGTAGGGCAGGACATCATCAGCCTTCAGGAGGCAGGGCTTCAGGGGGGACCTGCTGCAGCTGTTGTCTCCGTCTTATTTGGTGTCCCACAACAAGAAGTTGCTGGTCCAGAAAGAGGACCTTCCTCCAAAAATATCCAATTCTTACCTAATTCCTTAAACTCACCACCTCTGACACAAAACTGCCAAACTCTCAAAACTCCCTGTATGCAACCAAATAAAAAGCTCCATCCGTGCTCTGTGGCTGGCTGCTTGGCAAAGAAAGTCCAATGCCCTATCTCTTCAGTGCATTTTAATTCCTGCCACCCCTGTAACTGACTCTGGGGCCTCCTCCCTTGTACCCCACAAGCCGCGGCTGGTCCTTGCCTACATATGGACTAATTAATCTGATGAACTTCGCTTGCCTGTCTCACTGGAGTGATAGTTTTGGGATATTTCTTCCAACTGGCTGCCAATTTTCCCAAGATTTATAGACACTCCCTCACCTGTAGGTGCCCATCTACTTTGATTTTATTTTCCCGCATTTCGTTAAAGTTACTCAGGAGATGTGCTGACAGCTGGATGATGTAAATGCATGACCCTCATTCCTTAGAAATTTTTTGTGTATGGGCTGCCTGGTACAAGATACATAAAAACTTTGTGTTGTGACCTGAGCTTTCCCTTTCACCTGACTCTGAGTTTGCCCTGTCTGTGAAGCAGAGGAGTCTTTCCTAGCTGACCCTCAGTCTCTGCCTCTCAAACTGCCTGGAGAGCAGCAGTGTCCAGGACTTGACCTCTGCAGCACCAGGGTTTTGCAATGATCCTGAGTCACTGCAGAGGAATGACTGTTTCTCTGAAAAAACAAACAAACAAAACCAAAAACCCCACAAAAAAAAAAAAAACAAAAAAACAAAAAAAAAAACCAAAAAAAACCAAAAAAAACCACCCAAACAAAAAAAAAAAAAGACCCACCCTCATAATTTCTCCATCCCTCTGAACTTCTGTGAGGTCTATGATTTTTCTGAAAGACCAAAAATTGCAGCTTTGTCAGCAATGGGGCAGCTGTGACTGAGGAGAGATGTGCTACACAGAAATCACCCCAAGCTGGCACGGCTTGTTGGCAGCAGCTGGAGTGAGGTGATTTGCAGTAGCTCTCAGCCATGCAAGGCAGCTGGTCAATGCTCTCCTTGAATGACTTCTCCTGGCAGAGGTTTGTTGGAGGTTTTGAAAGTGAACAAAACAGGGTGTGGAGCTGCACAGACTGGGGCACAGCACCATGCCAGTGATGTCTTCTACTGCAGTAGCCCCTCCCCTCTGATGGGGGATATAGGTTTCTCGGCCCCATCAAGCTAGCAGAAAAAAATCTGCCTTAAAAATCCTTGCTTGCAAGGTTCTTATAAAGAATTCTGTTCTTATTCCCACTCCTAAAAAGCACTCAAAAGCGACACAAGTCCCACATGTAAGGGTGACAGGACCATTCAAAGCAGTGGGGTTTCAGCAAACCTGGGAGCTGAGAGCCTGTACCTGGGACCCTTTAGGCACACCAGCTCATCACTGCTCCTCGCTGCCACAGGTTTCAAACAGAATCCAGTTTCACACGGATTTTGTTTGCCTTGACTCAAACTGCTACTGAAGAACAGGGCTTCATGCTTTGGTGACTTCTACCCTTTTCCTCAAGGCCAGGAAATATGGTCACAACTTAGACATCTGGCCACAGACCTGCAGAGATATGAGAGATGCATTCTCTTGGCAAATAAGAGGAACATTGAATTTTGGTAATGGAATGCTCATCTGAGCTCCTTAAGACCAAGTAAGCAGTCAGGGTGCAGTACTCAGAGGCTGCATGACCTTTTCTTTGATCTATCAAGAATGCAATGGAAAAGAAAGGGAATTTTCCACCTGTCCTAGGTTGTTCCTGTTGAGCATCCTCCTCTGTCTTTATAATTCCTTAGAAGACAATCTATTCCTGGCCACTGTTGCACGTAACTATAGTATACTCACAGAGCTTATGTATAGCATTTATATATATTGTACAATTTAGTCTATTTCTATATAGTGTACATAAAAGCTTATGAGACATGATACCAACAGGTAAGAGATAGCAAGGATAATATCCTCTAAGTGTAGTTTTCCTGCCTGGAAACTCGGAGTAGATGACAAGTATTCTCTGTTCCTTTTGTTCCTCACCAGGATGGATTCCCTTCCTGCCTTCAGCAAACTCTCTGTGCTGGGAGCTTACAGATGTCACCTCTGTAAACATGATCCTGAGACATTAGTCTTTGACATACTAAGAACTATATTGTTTATCCTAATTTGCTTTGTTAATTAAGAAGCTCCTCATGGTACCTTGCAGGATACCTTGAAGCTGATTCAATGCAGGTATCATTTGTTTTGGAATCACTCTCTTAGTCCTATTGTTTAGTTTAATGTAAAATGGTATTGGGCCTACCTTATTTTTGGTAGACAGTTTCCCATCCTTCGCCTGGATCTCTGCACCCTTTGGTAGCCAGTTTTGGTGTGGTTTCCTTGCTAACTGACTTGTTTTCTGTACTGGCTGTTTAACAGAATGAAACTCAATGACCAAAGCAGTACATTATCTCACTGTAAGTGGATGCAGCAGTCAGATGCTGTGCACCTAAAAAAACCAAAAACCATCCCAAAGCCTCCACTGCAGGCAAACATTAGCAAGTGGGGGTGGGAGAGGAAGAGAGGTGGAATAGATGAGTGATGTAGCTTCCTGGGGTGCTGAGAAGAGCTGGTGGCCTCCATAAAGTGACTAAAGTGCTGCAGAATGGACTCCCTCTAGGTTCTGTAGTCTGAAATAGCAATTTATCATGGTTTTGACAAGAGGAAACCACATGCCTAGCCGTCTTGAGCTTCTGAGAAATGCTGTGACAAACTGAATGGTAAAACCAAACAATTCAAACCACAATGAATTATAGCCTTTGCTACTGAAGCTTCTGAGTGCAGTCTTTTTGTGCTCCTTTTTGTCTTTAAAAAAAATTATTATAATTTATTCCTTTTTCTTTCTCCCAAGCTACAAGGAAGAAAAACAGAAGAACCATAAATATAATTTGCAGGTCTTGTTGGCTGGGGAGGAACAAAGTTTTAGTTGACACGTTGTAATTGTTGTACATTGCCAGGAAAAAAAATCTCTTTAGGACTTCAGGTGTCTGCAGCCATTTCATCAAACCTCAGAGGTAAGAAGTGTCAGGCAGTTAACAAAATACTCTAAGAACAAGTGCTGTCCCCTAGGAACATGGAACGGTTTTGCAGATAGAGGTACACCATTATGGGTCAGGTCTCTGCTAAGTAGCCCCCTCCTTTGTTTCTATTTTGCACTTTGCTAAGCAGTCCAACACCAGATTTCAGCAACAGAAGCTGTAACTTGCAGCTGAGAGCAGGGTATAAGCAGAGGGAGGGAGTCCAGTTTGGGGAGAGATCACATACCTCCAATACAAATATGACAAGGATAAACAGCTATGTCTGTGTATAAACTACCCTTGTGTGCTCTGAACTGGAACATGTGTGCAAACACAACAATTAATCTGTAACCCTGCCCAAATGAGCACCACAGGTCCTGCAGCATCCCTTGGATTTGAACTGCCACAGCCTGCTCTGATATTAAGCCAGAGGCCTGGAGCAAATATTGGTAGATGCAACTACTGTCCTTACCTCAGTGTACTGCAGCTCTCCAAACTCAACTGAGCTGCAGAGTTATTTGCCATATGGAGGCACTACTGAAATATGTTATAAAGTTCCAGACCTGTTCAATTGCATTCAACAAGCTGCTTCCCAACAGTGCTATCTATAACTAGAGCTGAGAAACCAATCTCCAAAAGTCACTGCATTTCAGAAGTCAATGAAACCCTCTCCACCTGTTTTGTACTCTTTACAGGCAACGTCTTGACACGTGGCACTGGATTCTTCTGATAAGGTAGGCAGAAATCCAGTTGTTAACCAGGGCTTGGATGGCTGTAAAAACAGTGGTTTAGCCTGGTAGTTGACAAATCAATGTTTTAGACTATAATTGTGCCTGAGTGATTTCCCTTGGCAATATTTTCTGGAAGTTCAGCTATGTGAATTATAAATGGCATTAGTCACTTGGTCTGTGGGGAAATGCTGGCATTTCGTGACTGTGCAATTCCTGTATGTTCTTTTTTTAATTTACTCAGAACTAAATAGAACATTCTGGTGAAACTGAAAGGAAGAAACTAATACAAATCATTCTGCTTTTCAAGCAGTAGTTGCAGAACTACTTCTGCCTAATTTATCCCAAGCTTTTGCTGTCTTTGGAATGTAACTGAAGCTCAGGCATGGCATGCAGTTCTCAGAAATGAAGACATTGTGCAGCTGGAGCTGTAGACCGTGGCATCTTACTGGCAAGAAAGGAGAAGGTCGGTAATCCATCAAAAGACTATGCAAAGATGAACAGAGCAGCCATTCATGCATTTGAAAATACATTCACAAATTTAAAATAAGTGGTTGGGTTAATGGATCTCACATTATGAGTAAAATGTTGTGTTTAAAGCAATTAATCACCTGCTGATGTTGTCTGGTCCCTGGAGAAACGAGAGTGGTTTGACAGAGATGCTGCAGCAGTTGGATGTACATGCAAACACTGACTCATGAAGACTGTTAGGGAGGTCCCTGCAGCCTCAGGTTCCCTGTGGCACCAGGAGCTGTCAGAGGAGAAGCAGAGCTTGGAAGGAGCAGCCAGCATACACAGCTCTTTCTCACCAGGGATGCCATAACAAATTAAAGCAAACAAAATTTTCCCACAGGCAGAGCTACCTTTGTCCTTTGCTAAGACTGAAAGTTTGCTCTTCATTGAAAAGTGTTTCCTCTAGCAGCACACAGTTTTGGTTCTGGAAGATCAGAGTGTTTCTAAGAGAAAATAAGTTGGTTAAAGCCAACAAAAATATTTCGTACATACCAGTTAGGCTTGCAATTATTTTTAAAATCAAGTGCAGTTCCTTCTGTGATTGCTAATTAGTGATCTCACATTTTGATCTGGCCAGAATGCCCTTCCAGAAATTTTGAAGGAAAGTGCAACTATGCAAGTAATTCGAGGAAAGGAAAATAAGATATCTCAAAGGAAAAAGACAATAGTATGAAGCAAATGCATTTTTCAGACTTATGGGAATGAATTCTTTAACCTACTCAACAGCACATCCAAAATGTGTCTTTAGAAGAATACTGATACTTGAGCTGTTTCTGTTTTCAGATTAGTTGCCTCTAAGGAGAAGAGGAATCATAAATGTGAAAGCATGTTTGAGAATTTTTTGTGTCACTTTATGGTTTGGGCTTGCTGGCTTGCAACTGATTTGCATAATTTGAGGCTAATCTGTGTGGCCATTCAACTGAGGGAAAACATTTTATTTGCAATCGTAGTCATTTGTAGTAGTAAGAAATTGCAAAAAATGCAAGCCGCCTCATCAGAAATCAGAAACGTGAAACACAATTTACCAGCAGAAGTCTGATTAGCAAATGAGGTCTCATGGTATGCTGCCCACTGTGCCATAGGAGAGCCACCCGTGGGCACAGGGCTTGGCTGGTTTCAGCAGTGATCACAATGCACACCAGAAAAGGGAACACAGGCATAACAATGACAAAGCAAAAAGGCACAAAAACAATGACTCAGACAAGTTGTGTGACCTATTTTTATAGTCATCTCAGGTGATAGTGGAGGAGGAAGTGTGTGCTTGTGGAAGGCAACCCTGTCTTTCCAAGGGACAGGGCTGGGGAAGGATCATGGACCTGTGGAAATGGAGGCAACCTCAATGGAGGAGAGGTGAGACCAAGGCCCTGCTCTTTCCCTGAGACAACACATGACTTAGGCCCTGAGTCCATCTCTTGGCTTGCTTTGGTCTCCTTAACCTAGAGAAAAAGCTGTTTTACAGAAGCATCAGTACCTCCTGCATCTTTCATCACCTCATCATTGAATTACATGATGGGTGCAGACTCCTAACTCTGAGTTACATATGTGCTCTGTGTTACATTTGTGCTACTCGTTGCAGCATGGCCTTTCCTGGAGCTCAGGTCAAGGCCAGGGTGGCCTTTCCTCTTGCAGCCCACAGACACTGGGTGCTGAGCCAGGTAGGTGTTTATGAAAAACAAACCTTATGGACAAAGTGCTTGTGAAAAAACTGTCTGCTTATCAGTACAGCTGGGAAAACCTGAGTTTCTGGCTCTGACATTTGTTGTCATGTCCCCTAAAATTCAGTTGTGTCATAGAGGCAGGAGGTTTTCACAAGGTGGCATTTATTATAGTTTCCTGGTGGGGGATGTCCCTAGAGTAAAAGCGAAGCATTTAAAAAAGGGGAAGTGGCACTCAGTGGATCATTCGTTCATCTCTCTGAGCACACAGCTAAGATGATGATGGTCACTTGCCTGCTCCTCTCCAGTGTCTGGACCGCTGTTCCAGGTAACTCCCTTATCTGTCTGGGTGGGTGTCTGTGTCATTTTCCTAACAGCATTAGGGACCTCAGTGGCTGTGCCAGCCTCCTTCTGTGCTGCTGGGTGCTGCAGTCCCCACTTTGCACCCTCCTGGGGCAAACCTAGTGATTACAGGGCACTTGTGGTACTGTACTACTTACCTTGGGCTCAGGCATGTCACTGCTGTTGCATTGACAGCATCCAGTTCTTAATTTAGCACCAGTGCACCATAAATTCCAGAGAGATGTATAAAGGTATTGCAATGGGCAAATTATAAAGCAGGCAGACTGTGTTTTTAGGTATCTGCTCAGGCCATCAAAAGCATGGATGTATTACAGTGGTTTTGTATTTTAAAATCATGTTGAAAAGGTTGAATTAGTTTCAAACTAGCTTCCATGATCATGGTTTGTAGTCTGCCTATGGCACTGCTGAGATCTAGAAAGCAAAGTGACTGGCACAGCTTGACAACTGGCTTCTTGGCCTTTGATGGAAATCTGCCTGGCCATAGTCACAGCCAGAATCTCAGAGCACCTTCTTGAGTAGGTTAGCCTAGTGTACTTCTGGACACTGCAGACAGCCTCACCTTCTCTGCAAAGATATTTCCCTTTCTTGTAAATTGAGTTATGTTCTCAGTGCTGCAACTGTTACTGCTGATACCTCCCCTCCCATGCTGACATGCACAAATAAACTTTGAAAACTATTATGCCATAAGAACTGTTGAGCTGAGCTGTCAGCTTCACTTTGTCTGTACCCTTAACAATTTTTGCATGTCTACGAATTGGAAGAGGAGACTGATTGTTTTCTTCTTTTCCCTGAAGACTTTTAATACCATGGCATTTATGCTGTGCAAGTTTTCTCCCTGCAGGCCATCAGTATTTTTGATGTACTTCTGCAGCTGTTTCTCAGCAGCATGACTTCAATGTTGAGATAAGAGGACAGATGTAGTTTGCCTCAGGTTCTTCCTGAGAACTCTTCTTGCTTTTTTCTTCTAGTTTTCTGATCCTAACCAGTTTCTAACAAGTGTGAATACATGATGTATGTATAGTGAGACACATAATCATTTTTAGCATTTTTACTGATTTGCTACACCTCATGCCACAGGAGGGCTAAGAGGGTGGTATTGGGCCAACAGCTGTTTGTCAGCATGGCTGAAAGTTTAGGGAATCTCTTCGTGGGTGCCCATGGGATAGCAGTCCTAGCAGACAAATCAGTGGCTCCCAACACAAGAACTGCCTTTCTCAGTGCTCTCTGCAGCACAGATATCAGGCTGGCAAAATGCTAGGTGTGAGAGGTGGCAGGTCCAGTGAAACTCTCTGGGTAGTTCTTTCAAGTTCATTTTCAACTTTTCCCTAGATGGAGAGATAGAGAAATCCTCCAGAGTTGCTCTGCTTGGAAATGAGGGTGAGGGGCTGTGGGGGCCTTTGGCGGGGTTGGGCTGCAGAAGAGTGTGAGAAATGCTGAGTATGGCACCTGCTTCTCCCCCAGCCTCTGTGCAGGTGACGAACAGAAAGGTCCAGTCCGTCCAGGCAGGAGGAAATGTTACTTTTTCATGCCGGTCAGTCACAAAAGAAGATGTGATACAGGTGACATGGCAGAAAGAGACGGATGGGACTGAAGACAACATAGCAACTTACAGTATGATTAATGGCCAAAAAATAGCCAAGGCCTATGTAAGCCATGTGAGCTTTGCCCACAGCGAGTTACAAGCCTCAGCCATCTCCCTTCATGGAGTCACCCTCCAAGATGAAGGATGCTACAAATGCATTTTCAACACATTTCCCTCGGGGGCTGTCACTGACAGGATGTGTCTCAAGGTTTATGGTAAGGCAGTGTAATTGTGTACGGGTGCTCATCTGAGGACCAAGTCATTTTTCCTGTGAAAACCCTTGCCTAACATTGCAACATTGATGCGGAAAAAATGGTTCTCCCTGCCTGTCTCTCCCTCACTGGTTTTACCTCTGATGGTAAACCAGCATTCAACAGTTCTTTAATTTTCTTACCTTTCAAGTCAGCAACAGCAAGATTCAAAACTGACATGTAACTCATGACTTCCTCCAAGTTTCCCTGGACGTGTGCTGTGCTGACAGCTGCCTGGCCACAGCCATGTACCCCGTGCTCCTCTGCTTCCTTTCACTGCTCTTCTCACCCCTTAATCCTGGAAATCAGGCAAATTTTGACTTGCTCTGCATTTGGTTATAAAAAAATTGCAAAGTATTCAAAATGCAAAGAGGCACATGCATGACCAGAATAGCTGGAAGCTCATTTTGAAGCTAGAGTAAAAATAACAGCAGTTGGGTTGGGGTCAGGAACGGGATTAAAAAAAAAAAAAAAAAAAAAGGAAGGCTGAAATACTGTACAGCTCATGGGATTTGACACATTAATATCTTGAGCACGTCAGCATCAACTAACTTAAAGAAGAGAGTTGAAAAAAATCATGAATCAAGATGGCAATATTTGTCACCTCCATATGAAATCATCAACTTGCAAGTGCAACCTGAAATAAAGACTAATAGATGAACTCAAAAGACCTAAGAGTAACAAGCTGCTTATCTTTTGAGGAAAGCTGCTGGGTTTTGTCCAGCTGAGAGAGCTGAGACATTAAACATGCTCTGAGGACACCCAGTTGACTCTTAGCTTTCTCAGAGATGAGACTGCTGTGGGGAAACTGGCCAAAGATCATATCCCATCTGAAGAGTATCAGTGTCTGTGCCCTGTCACTGGTGATATGACCCCCCTAGTACCCTCTGCTGACAAAGACATGGACACATATGTCCACACACATGTCTCCAGAGTCCTCTGTGTGGAGAAAGAAAGCTCCTAACCTAGAGGGGAAAGGAGGTGGTGGTGAAAAATACAAGGGAAAACCAAGCCTGGAACTAAAGTTCTTTTTCCCATGTTTTGGGAAAACTAGGGCAGAAAAGAGAAATGAGAAGAAATTCATGCGGTATTTCATATATGAAGAGGAAAGTTCCTAAAGAAAGCCAGTTCTGATTCATTCAGAGGGTAAGCACTGATTATATATTACAGGAAAAACATGGAAGCGGCTTGCAGAGGTATGAGGTGGCTGTGGGGTTTTCGGGGTCTCCCCAAAAATGGCTGCCATTTTTGGGTGTCCCAAACAGAGAAGTCCAGTTAAGCTCAACCTGTCTGGGCCCCTCAGGCAGGCTCCAGGGCTGCAGGAAATCTTAGCAAGCTCAGCTCTTAAATGAGATCAGCTCTTTAGAGATTCTCAGCTCACTAATGATTTTCAGCTCTTTTGCTTGCTAAGTGCCTTTGGCAGATGCAGGGAAAGAGAGGAGAAGTGCTGTGTGAGGTTCCACAGAGATGTCTTTATTGGCAGCTTCTGCAAAGGGTCTCAGTGACAGCTCTACTGCTGAGCTAAGCAGATGAGGGTGTTTATATAGGGTTTAGGAGTTTTGGAAATTGTCCAATGGTAAGGATCAAGGTGAACATGACCTATAGTCTTAAGAGAGATAACTAGAGTCCAAAGGCAGAAGAGGGGCTTCTTAGGTCCAGTCATCATGACTAGGCATTTCTTATCTTAGGCTGCTGAATGCCAGGGAGGCCTTGCAGGCCCTGTGCCTGATATGCAGGGGGATCTCATTCTTTTTAATCACATAAACACAGAGATTTCTTTTGGGTTTGCGTTTTGGTTTGTTTTTTTTTCTATCCAAGTGGGGGAATTCCCTCCCAAACTCACCAACTGTGAGGCTATGGTTCATCCTTCACCAGAGCACTAATTCTAAAAAAAGAAAAGGGATGTTTTTCTCCTGCCTCAGATGAAAATGCATCAACTGAGAAGGATTTAAGTTCTCTCATAGGCTCATAGGCAACTGCCAGAGGCTGCCTCACCAAAGTCATGATAGCCTTCCTGTAATGTGCTGTATCCAACCAGCCCGGGAGAGTCACCATGAACAAACTAAACATTTGGCACTTTGACAGCAGGTTTTAGTTTATATATGATTATCTCATTGAAGCCAATTTATATGATGCTACTTAAAAGCCATAATCTTGCTGGTTACACCCCAAATCCTCATGATGGGAACAACTTGTCTGAACAAGCCCAGAGGTTGCCTCATGAGGGAAAGTGAAGCCAGCAGGAATCTCCCAAGGCTCAGAGGGTCAGGGCAGGGTAAGTTTAATTTTCACCAGTTGAAAATTAAATGCTGCCATGTCTTTGCCCTCAAGAGGGGACTACCAGGGAATTTACAAACTGGTAATTGTCTGATTACTGCAGCCTTAGCTAACACAGCTGTTCTGGGACGGGATGGGCACCATCACCGCGCAATGAGGGGAAGTGAAACCACATAAGAACTGGATACAACACTGTAAAAACAGAAACAAGTATGACTGGAAGGATGTCAGACCTGCCTGGCTGAAAAGAGCAAACTCAGCAAGAATCAGAAATGTCCTACCCTGTAGCAAAATCCATTTCAGAACAGAATAGTTTCAATCAAGCTTAGTGGGTCTCTTTTGAGCAGTCTGCTGCATTCCCCCTTCATTTTACTTTGGAAATATTTGCCAAACTTCATTGTCAAAGAGAATGAGAATGAAATCCAGAATAAGGATTGAGGGAGAGGGGGGTATGAGAGGCAGAAATTGGAGAGAGGGGGATGTGCCACATGAGGATGGGCAAGACTTGCTGAGTCACAAAATTCCCTGGACATTTGCTGCGCTGACTTTGGAGACTGCCTGCCTTCACTGTAGATGGCAACATTTGTCTGGAAGCCTTGAGCCCAGCTGGAAAAATGCCATCGCAATTTCTGAGACAGGGAAACCAAGGCACAGTACTGCTGGTGAACACCCATATGGTTTGAAAAAGCTTTCTGTCATCATGAGGCATATTGTGATTCCTACAATCTGTTATCATTTTCTGTAACAGGACTGCTAAGCCTTTAAACATAAAAAGCATATAATGAATCAGGTCATTATATGCTTTTTATGTTTAAAGTCTTAGCAGTGCCTAATTCCCTCTAATTACAGAAAGCCATTAGAGATTAAGCCATTTTCAGATATTTGGGAATGCTGACAGAGCTCAAATTTGGGAACATCTGCAATACTGATCTGCAAGAGAGACTAAAGCAATTACTGGCACACAACATCTCAGGTGAAGACTTTTTCACTGGAAACAAATATTTTGATGAAAGGCAAAAGAAGCCGTTAAGCGTATGCATCAAACATGAACAGCCAGCACATACTAGCAAACACCACAGCAGGACTTTCCTGCAAAAGCAAGCACTTACAAGTTTTGACAGTGCATCTATTACAGACATTTGCTAGAGAGAAGCTCAGCCCTGCAGGATCATTCATTGGGGTCCATTGTGAGAAGAGACAGAACTGCTTAGTCAGAAGAAGAGCAGGTGCAGAGTGCATGTGTTTCTGGCAAGACACTGAAGAAGTTTTTCTCATCCTCTGTGGCAACATCTGTGACTTCTCCATGTGATTGCTTGTGAATTTTGAAACCTAATATTTGAAGTTAATGCTGTGGGTGGATGTGTTAATTTTATGCATCTCGTGAGTGAAAGAAGTTCAGAGATAATTTTTTAAACAAAACATAAATTGTTTGCAACACTAGTCTTTTCATATCTGGGAGATTTTGAGATGTCCCAACTGAAATCCCCCTAAATACTTTCCTTGTTTTTGTCAGAGGTTTCAGCAACTCTGTGGATGTTGAGTTTTTGTCTATGGTTGATGCAAAAAGCAAGAAATACAAGTTTATTTTTTCTATGCTCACACAGCCATAGTAAGTAAATAAGGTCAGGCTTGTAAAAAAATCAAACAACAAACAAAAAGCAACAAAATTGGTTGTCTTGCTTCTACCCTCTGGGAGTTATGGCTTGGAAGAGACAGACAACCTTTTGAGGTGCATCTGTACCAGGAGGTTATAGGTGCCATTACACATCTGGCGTGTACTTTTTCCCCTTTTTGCAGTGTCTGCTACACCTCACAGGCAAATCTTTGTTTACCTCTAAAAAGGAAAAATTGTTGTTTTTCCTAAGAATAATGAAAAGATCTTTTGTTTGCTCATTTAAAAGCAGAATTGCTAAATGATAGAGGTATGTTCTAGTGTTGGGATAAAAATTAATTTTACCATAAATATTGCACTTAACACTGTTATTTTTCTTATGTAAGTAGTAATATACACACGGAGTTCTACTAATTACAGCAGTGGATACTTTTTTAAACAGAAGGCATTCATGGTAATTCAGATTTGATTGAAACTAGAATTGCCATTGAACTTAAATGCTTTAAAAAAGCAATATTCTCAGAAACAGAGACCTAGAAGTAGACCCTATTTCCTCAGCACATGCACTGAAGAAGAAGGCAGGCTGGTGAGCTGCCATGCAGAAACCCATGGATTGCACTCCCAAATTACACACCTTTAGAGATATTGTGCCTGTGCAAACTGACCTTATCAAACTGAGCAGAGGCTTGAACTAGACATTCTCCTGAAGTCTCTTCTGACCTAAATTATGGCATGATTTTATGCCAAGGGATAAATAGGTGATTTTTCACATGGGACATGTCTTATGTGCTCAGATCTCATCTGGAGTTCTATCCAGGTTGAAACCAACTTCCAGAACTTCTCCCCTTTATCTATTTCTTGCAAATACAGTTTGTATAAATAGGAATCAACAAGTAGGCTTCATGTGAGTGATTAAGCATGAATGATGCCTGTAGTTCATCCTTCTTCCAGACTAAAATCAAATGTGACAGCATCCACAAATCTCTGGAGTGAGTGTTGAAAGAAGTGATCTTTCATGATAGTTTCGAGGGATACTATGACGCACCCAAAACCCATTTAACAAGAAGAAACAAAGTTAAACAAGCACAAACCCTCCAAGGTGAAATCCCATGGTGTAACCACATACAAATTCACTATTACTGTCTTGCATAAATAGATCCATTTAGTCCTTTGATTTGCAACTCTACACACCTCAACAGCAAAAATGCTAAACAGCGGCAAAGCTAATCCTGCAGGTAATTTTAAAGGAAAATAATTCTAACTCATTTAAGCAGTTCAGCTCTTTCAAAGAGAAAAGGACATGACATATGACTTCGCAGTTCACTGTCTTCTGCTTTTAACTCAGCCATAATCACCACTTCTCAGCTGGGTGGCTGCTGCTAGTAACAGAACTGAAACAGATGCTTCTACCCTTTTGCCCTTTCTGTTGTCCAGCTCTTCACTTCCAGACTACTGCCTGATCACCTTCATATTCATCTGTCGCTGCTGGGGCTTTGGGAAGGGGGAGCTAAGATTAGATAGTAAGCTTTTCCTCCAAGATAACTGTAAATACAGATGCTCTTTGTTCAAACATAGGCAGAAACTAATGGACTTTGTCACCTTGTTCTTTACAGCCATCTCAGACCCCAGAGTGGAAACTAAACTTATATCCAGTCCAGACAAAGCTGAGGACTCTGAGAAAATGGTGGGGATGAGCTGCTCAGCAACAGGGAAACCAGCTCCAAAAATAACCTGGCACCTCCCCAGCATACTGCAGCAGAAACCAAAGGAGTACCACATAAAGTTCAGCAACCAGACCGTGACTGTCATCAGCAATTTTACCCATACCCACTCCAAAATCCTTCGGGAGTATCCCATCACCTGCATGATCCAACATCCTTCTCTAAATGTGACCCTGGTCCTGCCCACAGACAGCCTGGAGCAGGGTCAGTATGTAACTCTGCTCCTGCTCTGGGATAGGGCAGAAATTGGGAAGCACCTCCTGGGGTAGAATCAGAAAACTCCTCAGAGGGTTGGAAGGTGGGAGAGGCACCTGGAAGAGCAGCTGTGGTTGGGCTTGGGAGGGATGGAGGAGGTGCCATGAAACATCCAGATGCCCTGGCCAATGGCACATAATGTCTTACTTACTGCTCCTCAGGTCCTCTTACCCACCATGATGTACCCCAACCTCCCTGTCTCTGTGAAGGACTATTTGTGACAGGGTTCCCTGTCACGTAATGTGACAAACCGAAACATGCCAGTGTTGGGTAGCTCAGAGGGGCTGGGTTGTACATGCCTGATCCTAACATCAGACCAAGCACAGGTGCTCACAATGCCACTTCTGTGCATCATGCTGGATTGTGCTCCCAGTGCTCTTATCCATCTCATTTCACCCCAGGGAATGGCCAAGGGATGCTTGAAATGGGTTTCAGGTTGTTTTTTTTTACTTCATGCACAAACTGAGTACCTGTTACTTTCCCCACAGGTCCAGACAGCAGCATGGCACTGGCCATTGCCATTGCACTGGGGGTCCTGGTCCCCCTGACCTCCCTTCTCATTCTCACCTGCCTCTTCTTCCACTGCCTCAGGCACCTACATGATGCAGAGAGAAACCCAAGCTGGCCCTGCTGGGTAGGTCTGCCTTTCCTCAGGGTGCTGCAAATTCACCCCCACAGGTCTTGAGGTTCAATACCATGACCTGGCTTTACCCAGCCACACAAGGGCTGCCTGCACACTGCCCAAGCCAGGCTGAAACTGGGCTGGAGAGGGACACAGGAATGAGCCCCCAGTCAGACAGCTGGGAAGGGGAAACCTGATTGTGTATAGCCAGCCTACAGGTGCTCAAGAGTGCTGGCAGCTAGAAAACATTCATTATGCCAATGGCAAGGCACGCTGAAGTGGGAGCATCACTCTACTATTATATTTATGCACAAAATACTTCTGTAAGCAATGGGTCTTCTACAGCTCCTAAAACAACCTCCCTCAGCACAACCAACGTAGCTCACGAAGGCAGCAACTTTGAGGATGGGCCTCAAACAAAATGTGGTCTTAGAGGAAAACCATGCCTCTGTGAGGGAAGCCCAGGGTGCCACGCTGGGGCATGGGCTGAGGCACTGCTGATTGTACTCCAAGGCTATCCTGGTGCAGGGGGTGCAGGATACAAGCTAGAGGTGGGGATAAACTGAGGTGAAGTGCAATCGTTTCAGAAAATCATAGTCCAGTTTTGTGAAGTCTCCTCATCCTCCTTGCAGTACATGTCTAGCATGTGCACCCTGGATTCTGGTGAACATTTTGGAAAAAAAGAAGCAGTGGAGGAAGTGCAACACATGTCTTAGGTGTTATACCTCTAGGTCCAAGCTGAAGACTGCTGATGGGACTGCAAGGGGAGAACTTTAGTTTCCCCTCACAAAGAGATGCAAGGACTCATTGGCAATACAAATATCCAGGATCTTTACCCTCACATCTAAAATATCCATATATTTTTAAGAAATAAACACAACAACTTCTCTTTCATCAGGTACTTCCTGCCTGCACCAAGGCCAAGAAGTGCAGGCAGTACAGAGCTTCAAGCAGGTGGGCTCCTGCAATATCCCACAGCCTTGGTGTGCCACTGAACACCTGAGAAGCTGCCACACCTACACGTGTAAGAGATAAACTCTTAAAATGGCACCTCAAGCTTCCAAGGAAACTTCGTGTGACTTTCTCCAAGAGAAATATAAAAAGGGGCAATTTATAATATATATTTATTTATTTTATTATACTATAATATTCTGTTTCATAAGAAAAAAATGTAAAGTATTTATTTGAAACTCAGGCTGGCTTTGTGGATCCTTAATGGAACTCATGTATTTTGGGGGGTTTTAACATTGTTTATTACTCTTTGATATTTTAACATTGCAAACTCAAAAGTGGAAGGGGGATTGTCTGAAATAAGGCAACATTTTGTAAGGCTGCTGGCTTGGAAAGTGTTGCTGATGGACTAAAGTAGCCCCTTACCAGGAGCTGGGCTGCAGAAAATCTGCGGAACAGCCCACCACACTGCTCTGAACTTCGGGTGTCGAACTTGTTCTCTAAAGGGCACAAGAGATCAGGCCAAGACTGCAGCAAGACTGAACTTAGAACCCAGGTGCCAAGAGTAACAGGCTTCAAGCCAAGAGTCATGAAGTGCCAAGTCCAATTTCCAGTAACCTCTCCTGGAAAGCAATGTAAAAGGCACATAGATGTTTCCTTCTTCCCTTTTTCTCAGAGCTTTTCACAGCCCCCTTCTTCATGTACCTGATCTATCACAGCTGCCTTGTGTTTCCTGGCATCCCACCCACCTGCAGGAGGAAGTAGGGCAATAAAAGGGCAGTTACAGGGTTAGCAGGTTGTCTAGTGCACTTTGTTTGTGTCCTAGTGTAGTGGCAGGTGAGTGCAATGGGAAGTAAGAGGCTGATAGGTTTGAGAAGGTGGGTGCTTTATTTATTTCCATGTGGGCAGATAAATACTAGTGCAGGGTAAGGAGTTTTCCCAATTCTGACCATGCTTTGCTTCTAAGCAGTGGGTCAGATCTGAGCTGTAATCTCCTGTAATTCCCTGGATTGTATCATATGCTCATGAAGTCTTGTTGACTTAGGGAAGGAGAAATGAGCCCACCTGGCTCATGCTGGTCTTGTGGGAAGCCACCAGTGCAGGCTGCTTCCTCTCCTTCTGGCTTCCCGGAGCAAATGTGTGTCATCTGTTTTTTCCTCATACATGTATTTCAAATGGGCATCCCACATGAATCACTAAGTTGTAGTCAAAAACCCAAGTGAACTAAAATGAAAGCAAGTTGAGAATGAATAAACATGGGTTTTGCTATAAAATACTTCTTTTAAACCCCCCTAATACCTAGAAATAGCACAGTTGGTGAGTGAGGGGAAAGAGGAACTGGCTGCAGCTGTTACATTTGGGTTTTTTCTCCATAGCCCCCTAATTGTCAAAGGAGGAAGTAATGGTTTGTCCAAACTTTTCTACCATTGCTGCTTCATTTCTTCATTGATGAGGGAAGAGGCCAGGAGAGAAGGGTTTCCCCTTGGTTTGTGGAGGGCTGGAATGGGGTAGAAAGCCCCTGGCATCCTTCTTGAGCAGGCTGTGTGGCCTCAGCCCTAGCCATTCTGTACAGTCTGCACTTGCAATTTAGAGTAGCTTGAGTTTTAACATGAGGTTTCTGCTAGAGTTTAGACTAAGGTTTTGTTGGTTTTTTTTTTTTAATTACAAAAATCTCTTGCAGAAACAGGGAGTTTAGAATGGGTAAAGAAAAGGATTTCCTGAGGAAAGAGAGAAAGAGACAATGCCAGCGATAAATCTATTCAAACCCAGGAAAATGGCAGTGATTATCAATTATTGTTTTATACAAGCTGATCTCCTGGAGTGTGGGAAAGCAGGACTTGGAGCCATGAAAGTATCTGTTTATGTGTGAGTTTGTAGTTTCTTTTAATTTTAGCTGAATGTAGAAATTTTATGAGCTTTTAGAATTTTCTGATTATGAGCATGATCGGTCCAGCAGCTGGGTGAGGGATGCAATGGTTTACAAGTAAATTTCTATACAAGATTTATTTTTCATTCATATTAGAATTAGAACATGATATCCAGTCACAGAACACTTAAAACCAATAGGTGTACTTACCTTCAAGCTCTCCAAAGCCACCTACTAAGATGCAGTACCATAAAATTCTGTGTGCTACTGCTGTGGTGTTTGGTTTCGTATAGCAATGAAATTAATGCAAGAATACAGACTATGGAAAATCAAGTGGCTGATAGCTATGGGGCAAAAAAAAGAATATTAAATAGATACAAACCATCTTTTGTGGAATAAACAAAAGTATGACTGATGGAATCAGAAGTTTTGGCTATGAATGATGAACATCCTAACTGCTGTTATGAGATTTCCTTGTAATTAGTTTGTGCTTGTCTGTCCTGTTACTTCTGTTAACAACTTGTAAGAATTCCTTGGAGGTTATATTTCAAATCAGTTTACACAGATACCTAGTATTTGTTTTAATAAATGGGTGGGTTTGATGCCCATTTTTGGGCACCTTTTGCTTGCTGTGGCCCTGCATGGCTGTAGGTGGAGGTGGTAGGTGAAATTGCTGTGGAGCTTGAAATAAGAAATAAAACTGGTAGGATGCAAGCAAATTTAAGTGAAATGGATTGCTTTATTTTTCTGCTCCAATACAAGTGATATGAAGCAGATTAACTTTGTAAGTAAATGGAAGCAGATCACACTTTTAAAATAAATTCTACAGGAATGCTCTGAGCTAATACTACCACCACCACCACAAAAGCATAAAAATAAAAAAGAAACAAACAAAAAAGCCCGGGATTTTTGCCTGCTTGGATGCTGGGGAGTTGTTAGTCTCACCCAACTCGCCTGTGACCACTATGTGCTACTGCATTTTGTCCAGCCTCAGGACAAGTAATGTTGATGCAGGGTATAATTTCTCCTAACTGATGGAAAAAGGGCAAGAGGGAATGCCACCTTCCTGCTTGCCTCTCACTTAGATAAAACTGGTTCTAGGTTATGTGTGTCTATAAAGCAAATGTAGCCTGCACCTCTCAGCTTTGGGATCCTTTGACCCTGACATTAGCCAGTTTGGGTTAAGATTTTAACTCATGTAAGCGTACTTTGAAACAGTTGAGATAGATAAATAAAGGTTCTTCAGGCTGCATAAAATGTCCATGCTTCTGTTTTGGTATGCCAGGCTATTTCAGGGGTATATTGTGTTGGTATTTTTCTCTGCCTAGACACTGGGTTTCTGGTTCTAAGAGAGCAGTGTGATGCAAGCAAATTTTCCCCAACAGCTCTGGCTGAAGATGTGACTTTGAAAAATAGCTGAAATGTTTTTCTTAGATATTTTACAGGCACTGGCTGAAATACGAAGAATATTCTTCTTCTGAAACCAGTGCTGGCAGAGGTATGGGACTAAGTTTGTTCAGTGAAAAGAAATTTTGTTTTGGTTATAGACCTTTGAAAGCACCACTCATCAATTCTCTGTTGTGTGACCCTGGGGGAATGATTCATCGAATCACCACACCAGTAAATTTTCTTATTAAATCAGACCTGGAAGAAAATATAACCCATTGTTTTTCATATAGTTTTCAGCACTGAGCCCCTGGAAATCAGCTGAAACAAAAGAATTGCACTAATTGATTGCATTTTTCTCTTTTATAAATGAGACTATCAAGCCAGACAGATAGATACAAATCAAGTGTATTTTTGTTTTCACTCTCAGTACACCAGAAATTGCTCATGTTTTTGGAAACCATACAAATGGCCTTCTCATGGCTCTGCCGCCTTCATCTTTGGACATATAAAGCTATGGTGAAAGGAGCATTGAATACTAGTTCAACTCTTTGTGGATGGGCTCTGTTGTAGTCTGCTCAACTTTGAGAAAAGCTACCTGAAATTTCTGGGAAGCCTGAGAGGATCCTGAGTCTAGGATCCCTATACAGTACAGAGTTTTAAATTCCCTAATGTGTCAGAAGCTGTGGTCCTTAAACACCCTAAGGAAACAGCAGCTTTGCCTAGTAAATGAGCACATGAAATTGTACATGACAGGCTAGGATGAAATCCTTGCAAAAAAAAAAAAAAACCCTACACTTCTTATTAAAAAAAAAAAAAGGGCAAAAAAAAATCCCAATTTTTTTTTCCCCAGTCAGAATATTCTAGTTGATATTATCCTTTAGGTAACTTACAGAAGGCCTAGGTCTCATCCTAAACACCCAGGTTTATATTTCAGTTTAAATAAATCAATTTGCCTTAAGCCTTCCTTGTTTACAGGAATGTAGCTACTTTCATAAAGGAGATTGCTTGTAAGTTGTGGCAAAGCACTGACACCTGCTGGTATCTCCACACTGCTCGCCTGATGGAGAATCATCTACTCTTGTTTGTGACTCCTTTGTGTCAGATCCAAGGGCCCCAGTGTTGTCACCCAGCATGGTGTCTGGTAAGCCTCAGAGGCAGTGACCCACAGGCTGCACTTCCCTGCCCACCATCCCTTTCCTGCCAAAGAGAAAGGGAGCAGGGTCTGTCGGGGCCTGTGTCCCCTTATTTCTTCCCTCTCCATTAGATACCTCCATACATACCAAGAAGATTGCAAATTCACACCTTGAGAGTTGCAAATACTTTCAATAGCTCGTAGCAGAGACTGGTGGGATGGGATGAACAAGGGACATCACCAGGCTTTGCTGATGGAGAGAAAGAAAATCAACGAAAGTACAAAGTGGCCCTTGTTCTGTTTCACCTCTGGCAACCAGTGTTGATGAATGATTGATAATGGTGCTGCTGACTGGCCACTGAAGAGCACTCTGAAAAAAGAAGACAAAATCTTCTGTAGTCCCCTTAGGCATCCCAGCTGCCCTCTGAGGGAAGCGGGGAAAGGGATGAGCTTTCCTGGGCAATTGCTTTGCCCCACAGTGATCTTCCCCCTGCTCTTCTGGGCTGAAATCTGCCACCTGCTGCTCTGTGGAGGCTGCCAGCGAGTGGAACCAGCAATGGGTGAGTGGAGCACCCTTTCTTCACCCCAGCTTAACTCTGGAGCACCACCACCTTTCCTAGCAAACTGAGAGACACGGATATTATGTTCACTGAAATATACAACTTGGTGACTGGAAGAGTAGCTAGTGAGCTGGGCATGAGTCAGCAGCAGCCAAATTGGGTAAGGTTTGGTCACAAAGAGTACAGGGCACTTTGCTCGCAAGCCATATGATCTATCTGTATATTCACTTTCTTTGTTGTCTTACTGAACTCCTCAGCACAGGGGATGGAGCAGGTTTGCATTTCCAGTGTACATGTCCAGGTAGCACACACTTCTTTGGGGGGAGGCTGGAGCAGGGCATATCCCTCTGCAGCCCTTTGTGCTGCCTCTTGGCTGCAGGGAGCCCTAGGCTGCTCTGCCTCCCCACAGCCCAGCAGGTGCTAGCAAGAGGGAAGCAGAGGTGCTCTCGGGGCTGAGAGCTATTTTTGCTGGGTGGTTGCTGTGCTTGCTAAAGAGCCTGCCTGCCCTCTGTTCCCATGCTGCCTTCCTCTTCTCCATGGAATTGTACAGCAAAGCATAATGATGTGACACACCTGTGACAACAGGGTGTCTGAGGTCTGCTGGTGTGCCCCATGACCCCGTGGTGAAGTTACTTATTCCAGTGCTCCACAAGATGAGAACTATGTGACTGGATGTTTCAAGGCACTATGGCCTTCCCGAAGCCAATGGCTTTTCCTCCTGCCTGGATTTGGGGGTTTGCTTTGTTCCTAGCTTTGAAGGAACCCATCCAATCTGATATCATCATCGTAGCCGCACTTGGGGGAGAGGCAAATTTCCATTGTAACTTCTTGCCCTCAATGGATGTTTTGCAAGCTACTTGGCAGAAGAGAAATGGGGCTTCCTTCCATAACATGGCCACCTACAGCCAAATACATGGGCTGAGGCTGATAAGGTCATTTCAGAAGAAGGTGTCTTTCACTAGAGCAACCCCAAAGGCCTCAGCTATCATCCTCCAAAATCTCACACTTGAGGATGACTCTTATTACAGATGCATTTTCAATGTGTTCTGTCATGGCTCCCTCAGCAAAGACATACACCTCAACATCCAAAGTAAGTTTTCCACTAACACTTTCTCTCTTTCTGGCATTCAGTTTGGGTCTGATGTACTCAGAAGGTACATCACCACACTATCCACCACACAGAGATTTTCAATGCAGCAGCATCTCCTTAGTAGATAGTGTCCAGATTGCCATACCAGAATTTTTACCTAACTGTCCTTTTGATTGAACAGTATATAATAGGAATATTTATCAGTTGACCTTATAAAAACTGTAGAATTACTGTACCGTGTGTGGTTTTCACCATATTGTGTACCTGAAGGCTTTCAAATAAAGATTGGCTTTTATATTCACTTTAACTTTTTTTTGGAAGATCCTTTCTATTTTCTAGGCATCACTTTTCTTGGGGTAAGTGAAGGCCTTGTACAGAGCGAGAAACCCACCCAGCTTTGACTGTAAACTCACCAGAGTACAAAAAGCATCTTCTCTTTTTGCTACCAGCAATCTCTGAGCTCAGAGTGGAATTCTGTTCCCTCTTTCCCGTTGAGGGTCTCCTCACAGCAGTGTGCTCAGCAACAAGAAAGCCTGCCCCCAGCATCACATGGCTGGATGACAGAGCCCTGGAAGAGAGGCCTCAAATACACCACATCCAGAACATCAACGGAACAGTAACAGTGGCGAGCAGACTTACCTTCTCTGCCAGCCACCTCCATGCCTTGTTCTGCCTCCTCGACCACCCACAAGAAGAAAAATAAAGGCACTCCACCTGGAAAAAGGAAGGGAGGGTGGGCTGCAGTTGTGTGGAGATGTGTAACACATGAGGAGCTCTTAGGGAAGCATGTAAAATTGTGAGAGGGCAGTTTGTACTTACACAGGTCTTGCTAGACAACATTCTGTGAGGTCAGATCTCATGTTGGATGAAGATTTCAGGATTTGAAACCTTCCAGAAGATCCTTCCCTGTGGTGCCTTTGTGTGTATGGGGGGGAATATATAGATGGAATATGTATGCATATATAGATGGAATAAATATCTACATTTGTGCATACACAGTATGTCTACACTTCTACAGAACAATTTATGTAGAGCAGCAGTACACATATCTGGGGGATACCAAACAGAGCAGGCTCCTGGCAGACAAATGCTGCAGAAAAACGTTTCACATAGAATATCTCGCTGGAGGATATGTGTCAGGAAGATTGGGACACCTCTCTTGTGATAAACCATATTTCAGAAAAAGAAACACAAATAGATCAAAAGTTCTGCCTTTTGACACAACCTGATACCAGAGAAGCATGAGACATTATCAATATTTATTTAAAATCATTAAATAATCCTTCATCTTTGGTGCAGTTATATTGCTATGTCACAGAGAATGAAGGCCTTTGTCGGGGATGAGCCATTTGTCGGTGAGGGGAGACTCAGACACTCAATATGAGTGATAAGCAAATTCCGTTTATTGAAAAGAGCATCAGACACTTATACAGCAAATAATAAGCTTATGAATATTCTGTAAGCCAAGCAATCTATTGGTTAAACTATGCCATGAACTCTTCCTCATTCCTTAGGTGTTACATCTCTCTTTTCTCATGTCTCTTTCACTGTTTGTTATCCTACCACAGCTAGGCCCCAAGGACATGCTATCTTGCAGGTGCCGGACTTGGAATTAGCCACAGCTTTGTAATTTTCCTTTCTCTAGCAGCTAAATTCCCAACACTGCTACACTGTTCCTTTCTCTCCTTCAAAGAATAATTGAGCACAAAATTCTGAATGCTGCAGTCTTGGTCCAAGATCCTGGAAGAGGACAGCAGAAACATACTGGCATCACTTCATGTTCTGTGTGAACTTACTGATTTCTTTTTGTAGATGTTCAGAAGAACAGTCATCATCACATTGATATTAACAGCTGCATTGTTCTTACTGGTCTTGATATATTGTGTCACGAGACTAAATAACTGCAGAAGGAACAAGCAATAATAGTTTCCCTTTTCTTGTAAATGAAGTGCCTTGCCTCTTGCCTCTGTTCACCTTGCAATTTGCCTTTCTCTTTCTTCTTGGTATTTTTATATATCTCTTCTGGAAACCCACCCAGCTAGTAACAGCATCTTTAAAATAGCACAATTCACTCTAAATGACAAGGAGTATACTAAGCATCCTGTGACTAATTGATGGTGCGGTTTTTTTTTTTCCCAGGCAGAAGACACACGGTACACCCAGAACTCCTGGAAAGACAGGCTTACAGCAAGACCTAGGTGAGAGAGCCTCTCTGAGCCTGTACACATCAAAAGACCAACACATTCCTTACCCAAAGGAGGTAACACAAACACCCAAGGCTTCTAGTGATTATTCACATCATCCGTTAGGGGTCTCTGTCCTGTCGTGTTTTTGCTGCATGGGACAGCCACACTGGGTGGATGACACAACATGTGCCCATGTGTCCCTCTAGCAACGATCAGGAAAAACTGCCTGATGTTTTGCACTGCTGTCCTGGAGGGTGCAGCAGAATAGTTAGTCAAAGTTATTTAGGTGCAAAGGCATGGAAGAGGCACTGGAAATGTCCAGGAGGACAGCTGAGATGTCCTTTCTGGACAAGGCCAGGGAGCCCTACAGAGCTCAGGTGCTGTAAAGAACAGCTTCACACAGAAGTTTCCTCACAAGGGTCTGCCCTGCCCTCCTCCTGGTGCAGACTCAAAGGTGCTTCAGAGGGCTGCTGGCATCCACAGACAAAACAAGTAATTGGTCACAAAGAGGAATCTCTCCCACTAGACACTCTGCTCAGACCTCCCGTATGTTCCCTGTTTTCCGTGTAAGCTCGTGGTGCTCCCGTGCTGTAACTGGGAATCTGTTGTGGTTTGACACTTGCCAAATGCCAGGCTTATCCTCTCATGCTACAGTTGGGCAAAGGTGAGGGAAAAAAATGAACAAAGGTCCCATGAGTCAATATAAGGACTGGGAGAAAACGGGTTCAAGTTAAAAAGTATAAGGTAAATTTATTATTAACAGAGTCAGAGAAGGATAATGAGAAGTAAAATAAGCCTTTGTAAAAGCCTACCTTTTCCCCCTCCAGCCCCTCCCTCTTTCCCACTGACAGCGCAGGGAAACAGGGTCATGGGAGTTTTGGTTTGTCATCTAAGCTCTTTTTCTGTTTGCTCAGGGAGATCTATGCCATGGGATCTCTCCCATGGGGGACAGTTCTCCGGGAATTTCTCCATCATGGTTGCAATCTCACAAGCAGAAGTCCAGCCAAAACTGCTGCAATGTGAGTCCTTCCCACAGGAAGGACTGTGAAAAATGTCTATTTTATGATTGGCTTTTCACAAATACTAAAATGAATATTGTATGTGTTATGTTAGAAAGTAATGCCGTAATTTTCTTAAGTAGTGTGTTAAATATAGTTTTAGGTTAAAACATAATGTTAAAATAGAAACTATGCTATGTAAGATACTTTTTTAAAGAGAGTACTCACACCAAGGTAGCAGCCACAGGACACCTAAATCTTTCAGAGAAAAAGAATTTATTGAGTTCTTATCAAGTTCTTCCTGCCTTGCTCAGCCCTGAAGATGCCGTTAGGATTCAGAGGAAGAAGCTGACACTGACCAAACAGAATCCTTTATTTGAATGGAATTTATGCATCCTGTATGAGATGTATGAATATGCAACAGGCGATTGCCTTTAAGGGTTAATCCTCTGTTAATGTGTGTCTTTTTTTGGTTTTATTTTGCCCAGAAAGAGGTACCCAGACTGTCTGTAACTCTTTGTTTTTATTGTCTCATATTGTCCTAAATCCTAATTGTCCAAATTTTTATTACTCTAATTATATTACTATTTTTATAACCATTTTATTACTATTAAATTTTAAAATTTTAAAAACAAGTGATTGGTGTTTTCCACTGGACAGTCCTCCCAAAACTGCTGTGGTGTGAACCACTCACCCACAGGATGCAGTACTCTAAGGATAGGCCGCTCTAGTTTGGCAACAAGAGCCCTCTTTCTCTATCTCTGGAAACAAAAACCCATTTGGGTTCCCACTGGATCACAGCTTCCTCTGGCATCCAACCGCTCCAGCGTGAGCACTCTTCCCACAGGCTGCGAGTGGATCTCTGCATCTATTGTGGACCCCACAGGCTGCAGGGGGACAATTTGCTTCACCATAGTCCTCGCCACATCATGCAGAAGAATCTCGGCTCTGACAATTGGAGCACCTTCTCCCCATCTTTTTTCCACTGACCTTAGTGCTGCCATGTTTTGTTCTCTCACATGTCCTCACTTTCTCCTCTTCTCTGACTGGAAAAAACACTGCTGCCAATAGGCATCATTGCCAATAAGTTCCACCACTCCATGGAGTGTGCAAGTCCCACTTTACCCCTAACATTTTTGCTAGGCTTTTGCTATTTCAGCAATGATGTGGACCTCTGTCTCGTGACATTCCCATTCATACTGCAAACCTTGGGACAATTTCCTTCACCAAATCTTTACTAGCTTTGTTAGCGCACTAAGAAGAAGCTTCTGGCCATCCTGAAAAAGTATCTACCAGTACCAATAAATACCTGTGGCCCTTTTACCATGGCAGCTCAGCAAAACCTATTTGCCAATAGTCTCCTGAACAACTTCTTAACAGTCACAGGTGTGTGTGTGTAGGCTATCTAATTTGATGTGCCTTGTTCTTTAAGTGTTTGGCACTTTTTAACAATGCTTTTTATTATACCAGTCATTCTTATGTTCAAAACCTGAGGCTTCATTGCTTCTACCATAAACTCTATTCCTCAGGGAGTTACCATATGTCCTTCTCCTGAGATTTTCTTCATAAGGTGTTGGGGAATCACGATTTGTTTGCTGGATGTAATCCACCATCCTTCAGGACTCTTGTCAGTATCTAACTATTCTGCCAATTTCTCATTCTTAGCCTGGTAATCAGAAGCCTGCTTGTCCAAATGCTGTTATTTCTCAGGTAAGACCAAACAGACATCCCCACCAGCAGCCTCCTTGGCTCCTTTGTCAGCCAGGCAATTTCCAGTATTTACTGGGGTCTTCTTGACTTATGAGCTTTACAAAGCATTGATGCCACCCCTCACGTAGCTGCACCCCCTCTAACAATCACTGTGTTATTTGTCTATGTTTCACAGGGGATGCCTGGGAAATTAACAGCCCTCTCTTTCCAAATAGTTCCATGGGCATGGACCACACCAAAAGCAAATTTTAAGGCTGTCCATGTATTTACAATCGTATTCTGTGAGAGCTCCAATGGTTTTGTCAATGAAATCAGTTCTGCTTTCTGAGCCAATGTGTTAGGGGTTTTAGCTTTGGCTTCTATTAACTCATGCTGAGTTATGACTGAGTAACTTGGCTTTTCGGATTACATTTTACAAAAAGCTGCTCCCGTCCACAAGGAGTTCCCAATCCATGTCTTTCAAGTTCTTTATGTCATCTCAACAACGGTACACCTGTTCAGTGCTCTGCAAACAATCATGGGCCAGATCTTTTCATAATGGGTTAGCTGTTAAGAACACTGCTGGATTCAAGTTAGTGACTTTTAACTCCAGGTTAGTTACTTTTAACTCCATGTCATCTTGTTCTAGTGTTCTAGCAGTACTGTCTGGTATGTTAACATTCTGCTTGGTGATGACTAGTGTCCTTCTTTTTGTTCCAACACTACTACAACACTACAACTGTACGGGGCACAAAACCAGTCAGTTGCTGCCCCATGGTTATTTTATTTTTTTTTCCTTCTTGGATTTGGAGGACAGCTGCCGCTACTGTCGTGAGGCAGGGTGAGCATCCTTTGTTCTTCTAGGATGCCAGTTGCTGTGTCAATACCCCCAATGCCAAATGGAATTTTTCCTGCATAAATAGTTCAAAAGGTTTACCAAGTCCAGTAATCCCAGTGCAGGAGCAGCCAAGAGAGCATTTACTGAAAGGCTTTGCTGCATTCAGGCTCAGTTCTTTTTTAGAAAGGTGCTCAGAATTTTAACAGATAGCCTCCTTTCTTTCCTGGTGTTGACTCCTTTGCCCATGTGGAACAGTGAATCTCCTAAACTGCAAGTACCCTGCTAGTTACAAGGTGAAACCTTTCCACAGAACAGTTCACCTGAGCTGGCACAGGCCTCTGCAGTGCTGCACCAATCCCTCGGCCACAGGACAAACCCAACCAGCTCATACTAACAGAGGAGCCTGCATCCAGAAACTTGATTTTTTTCTTTTTCAAGCATAATTTGTGCATTTAATTTAGTCAACACGTCTCTTTCTAGTATTGGTATGGGACATTCAGGTATATAGGGAAATTGATAGGCTAACATCAATTTATCAATTCCAAATTTTAATGCTCAAAGAAAGGCCAATTTTCCCTCTGCTCTGTCACACCAACATTAATTGTTCTGACTAAATTTTCCTTTAGGCATATTTAAGACTGAGTACGCCACTCCAGTGTCTACTAAGAAATTCCATTTGTCATTCCCAGTGTTAATGTAATCCCCACAGGTTTAGCTGGGGATGACATCTCCAGTCGCCATCACACATCTTCTACCAGTGGGAGCCTTTCAGCCTGATCAGGAGATTTGGGTGAAGTCCAGGGTCCACCAGCTTGTGTTTGTCCCTTTCCCCACAGATTTTCCCATGGCCCTTCTCTAAAAGAAATAGCACACAGACCTCTGTACAACTATGCCTGTAATTCCTTCTCTGCCTCTCTCCCATGGTGCCACCATCTCCCCACCCCCCACCCCGCAATTGGGCTTTGTTCTGCTAACACAGCTTTTGCTCCTAATTATTGTACATGTTCCATGCTGCTTCTAACAACTTACTCAGATCCCTAGGAATAACATATCCAATCACCACATAGCTTCACAACTTTCTCTGGGTCTTCCCTACAAGTTTGTGCTATAGGACTAAACCCTTCATGAGTTTCCAAACCCAAAATCCTTTTGTCTACCCCTCCATCATTTATCATTATATTAACTTGATCATTTATGCCTCTTCTGCCTGCAGCTGGAGGAAAGTCCCCAGCTGCAACCTTATCTATTCACTCAGCCCCTCTTGTCCCCTTGTGGCCTGTCATGGGTCCTCATGGCCCTTCTCTTCCGCAACCATACTTTATACAGCAGCAGCCATATAAAAAACGTATTGTATTGGAAAAAGCATTTCCCAATACTACAAGCCTAGGCTCTTTTCTTGCTTTTTCTCTAAAGCTAAAATCACTTAAGGACTCCTTAATAACAGGTATAATAACACTGTGTGTGTGCGTGTGTGTGTGTGTGTGTGTGTGTGTGTGTATGTGCGTGTGCGCACGTAAAACAAATCTACATACAACACCTTAACAATTATGCATTCCTCAACTCCTATCACCTGCTGCAGCAGGAATTGTACTACCTGTGTGCCCCCCTACCACTCTTGTCTGCCCTGTTATGGAGTAAAACTTTCACTACCATGGTCACTTTCTTCTTCTTCCAATTCCACACCCACTCCATGCCTTTGTCTCCCCTTTGTGCTCCTATTCCTCAATCCAGTCTCCCTTTATACATGGATAAATTGACACTGAAATGGACTCCAGAAATTTTTTGTGCTCTTATCCCCACCCACATGGCTAACTGTCCCTATTGAGAAATCTTGTGCAGTTTGCACTGGAGAAATTGGCAGGACCTCAAACTTTAAACAATTTACACTTTCCTTGTTTAATAGAAGTAAGCTTGAGAGAGAGAAATGTGGTTTGATTATGATCATGTGGTCGAATCACCAGCAAAATGACAGCTGGTGGCAGATCCTCTGAACCAGGTTAGGCTCCTATTAGACCCATATGAGCATTTGCAACTTGAAGATGCACTGCCTGAGCATGATGATTAAGGGGGATATGTTAATTGATGTGAGCAGAGCCAGAAGGGAGTATATCAGAACATCAGCAGTGCAAATGCTCTGATATACACTTCCACAAGACAGTACATCCTGTAAAACCTACTGTGTTTGGTTTTACTGGAATCTGTGTCACTGACTCCATTCACCCTTTATTTTCCTTTTCCCTGTTAAATAATGACAACTTGGATCTGCTGTATCATATATTTGCCTGAAGTCTGTACAGGTTTCGCTGGATAGTGGTTCAAATGGCTCTGCTTATAAGAGGTCAGTAGTCCAGAAGTCAAGGGAAGAATGACAAAATATATTAATTGTGGAATGCATCCACCCAGAAGGCAGAGGAAAGAATGAAGAATAAATCTCATTCGTGACTGAAGGAATTTTAAATTGCCACTTCCACCAGCATACAGGGTGTATTACAGCTAAATAAATAACAAAAAATGAGCAAAGACCTCTTTGAATTTTTGGACAAGAGCTCTCTACTTACTGTCTTTCTCACTAACTTCAAAGGATTTATAATAGCAGAGAGTCCATGTCACCTTGGCTACCACCAGCTCCAGGTACAGGTTCTTTGTACGTAACGTACAAACACCTTGTAAAGCTTGGTAAAGATTGCTGAGCTGAGTCAGGTTCCTGTAAAAAGAAACAGTTGACATTAGAACACAGAATAAGGCAGAAGGGGATTTATGTGCCTTGTTCTTCTCTAAATGTAATTTGAATCTTCCACTATTGCTGGTTTATCTGGAGTATTTTTCATTTCCTTCTGTCTGCCCTGAGGTTACCTCTTTGCTTACGATTTCAGGATCATCCTTTCCTTGCTCAACTTTAATTTATTCCCTCTCTTCCAAAGGAGCAGCCCCCTTGTTTTCTGGACCCTTTCATCATTTTTTTCTTTCTTCTCTACGTTTCTCCAGCCCACTGAACAAGTAATAACATTTGCCTAAACACAGACATTTTCCACTTCAACAGATGTGAGTTACTATAATATATCATTCAAATTCCCCCAAAGTCCCCTTTATTTACATTAAGTAAGAGCAGGAAGATATCACTGGGATTTCCCTCCTTTTGTTGCTTTGATGGAACAGGGCACTTCTGGACAAATTTATTTTAAGCTGTGCAATGCACAGTTAACTGGACTTCCCTCTAAAATCCCCTCAGCTATAGTGAAGGCACATGAGCACAGGAAACTTGCTAATGCATTTTTCTCATTAAAACAAAAAGACTGCGAAGTGTGTAGATACATCAGTCTCAAACAACTGGTTTAGTTGCTGGCCTGTTTTAGAGGGACCAAAAAGGGCAAGGCTGGCGGAGTGAAATTTAAGTGATTTAAGACATAGTGATTTATCCTTGGAGGTAGAAAGAAAGGTAGTGGTAAAGTTGAAATTTTGTTGAAAAGCCAAGGGGCCTTGGTTAGTTAGTTGGCAGAGGGAAAAGGTTGCACTAAATCCAGCACAGTTGTGGGGAAGCTGTCTCCAAGTACAGCTCTACGCATCTGGAAGAAACACTGCCCTGATCTCCAGACCCCAGCCAAAAGCTGGGCCAAATCTGTTGGGGACAGCAGAAGCCTTCTATTTCTATGGGTCAAAAGGCACTCCTTTGTGCACCAAGGTACTGAGAGCAGCAGGACAGGTGAGGTTAATACATGGTGAGCCCAGGGTGACCCAGGAAAGCTGCAAACATCACCTTCTTCCTTAAGACAGTTTAGTAGCATTGCTCGTAATATTCACACAGATCTGTGTCTTAAATAAGAATGAGTTTCTAGGTTTATGTAAGCATCTTTGTCCATTAACTTTGGTAAGAGGCTGAAACTGTGGTGTTTGATTTTTCCTGTGAGCAATGATGGCTTAAAATAGTCTGGCAAGATAAATATTGCAAGTGGTGCGAACAGTGTATGAACGTGTGCATGTGTATGAAAGCATCTGAAGAGCAGGCACTGAATGTCCTGTATTGATCACTAAGAATGCTGTTTCTAATTAATCAGATTGAGAAATGCGTTGTTTCTGCCAAGCCTGCAACAAGGCCTGATAAGTTAACCCTGTTGTAGTTTTATCAACGGAAGATCCTAATCTAACAACACAAAAATAGCACAGAGATTGTCGACTATCACTCCTGCTGCGCCTTTGCCTCCCCACCCAACAGGAAGGTAGCAGCTAAAGCAAAAGACCACTCCCAGTTACATATGCGATATAGCCTAAAATAATTTGTTACTGGGCTGTTATGAATACCCTTGAGGGAAAGGTTAGCGCTGGATGGGACACCAGCTCAGCTCTGGAACAAGAACCGCGATGCGGTCTGGGAGCTTCCGCCTCCACGGGATTTATGTTATCTTTCTCCGTGTTTCCACGTACTTGGCTGTGAGCAGCCATGTCTGTTGCTGCCTTCCCCGGACGCATTCCCACCTCCGAGGAGGGTTTCGGGCGGAGATGAGCAGTGGGTGCCGGGTGCGCGTCAGCCTGACAGCGCCGGCGGGAGGGGGACCCCGCCGTGGGGACGAAAGGCCGGAGGCACCGCCCGCGTGCCGCGTCTCCTTCCTCCGTCCTCCCTTCCTACCCGGGAGGGGTCTCCAGCTGCTGGGCTCAGTCGGCAGCTGCCTTCGAAAACCTCTGTGATGCCAACAGGGGGCAAGTTTCTTTGAAGTTAAGGGAGACTCCCAGACAGTAGTGGGGGGCGGTTTGTCCAGGGAGCGGCACAGACCGTGGCTCAGGAGCCCTCCGAGGTGCGGTTTTGGGAGATGCAGTAAAGGATTTGCGCTTTACTTGCCCCAATCTTTAACGCTTTTTTTTTCTTTTTTTTTTTCTTTTCTCTTTTTCTTCTTTTTCTGTTCGTTTTGGTTTTTGTTTTCTCACTCTCTGCAGCACTCGTGACTGGAGTTGTGACCTAAAGGGACTTCTTTCTGTGCGTGGTATAGCTACACGGTATAGCCTCGTTCCTCACTGTGTGAATTCTTGTTGCTACCCCAGGTGTGTGCAATGGTGCATTAAGGGCTTTACTGAGTACTAAAGCAGTGAAGCAAAGGATTGTTATTTGAAACTCTGCTTGCCTGCCGGCGTGGTACATCTTCCCGTGCTTTATAAACAGCTCTGTGACTCGCTAGTTTCTGCTTGCTCTGCTGGCCCTTGATTTCTGCATGCTTAGGGGAATATTTGAATTTCTTACAGCCGTGCTCAAATATCTGATTACACAAACTTTTTTCATTGGGCTCGTTGCTGATATGTTCTTGTTTCGTGATTCTACATGTAACATCTTGGTCTCTATTTGTTCTTGGTAACTGGAGAGTTATATCAGGAGTTGTTTTAGCATAGTGTGTTTAAAATTTAAATGCAGGCTACTGGTTGTGGGTGTACGCAGTATGTACACAAGTTCTTGGCAATTTGTTTTTAAATACTTTTTTCTTTGTCTTATTTATTGATTCTTTGTCTTATTTATTTATTTATTTATTTACCAGCCCTTCTTTTTTAATCTGTATAATATAGAAAATGTTTTTCAGCTGTCTCTTTTATTTTTTGAATGTTGTGAAAATCTTTAAAAGGTTGGGCTTTGCTTAAATTCTTGACAGAAGATGGTCCCAGGATGCTTCAGCTAGTTTTGCAGGCATTGACAAAAGAAACTCAGGAATGAGTAGAGTGTGTTACAGAAGTATTTTTTGCAAAATTGTGTTTCCTCTTGAATATAACACCAACTTCAGTTCCAGGCAGGTCTACAATTCAGTTGAAGGAAACAGGGCAATAAAACTTGTCAAGTCTTGCTGTCTGACCCTTGAACTATATTCTTTTTCACGTGAAAAATCTACTGTTAATTCTTGCACCCTGAATGTACAATATCAGCAGAGGATGATCTGTCATTTCTGTTTTTCTTTAGGTGAAGCAGATTTTCTCTTCCAAAATGACTATACAAGCTCTGGTTTTGTGTTTGGCATATTCTGGGCTTGGAAAGGCAAATGGTAAGTTGAATTTCCTGAAATCTGCTTGAAATTGTTTGGGGAACCGGCTTCAGGTTTCTGAGGCTTCAGCAGAGTAAGAGACAAAACTAGGTGAAATACAGATTGCTGGTTCTGCTTGACTTACTTTCTTACATAGATGAGACAGAGGCATGGAGCTGGTAGTTGTGACACAAATCCTCCTGGAGCAGCATTTAGAGATGGGAAGGACAAGAAACATCCCATATCGACAGTGACACTGGACACCATTGTTAAACTGAGTTGACAGCTTCCAAGAGTGGGGCATCCGAAAATGACTTCCTTCCCTTCATCTCAAATGCACTGTGAACTCTGAAACTACAGTTCAGAAAGCCTTTTAAAGGCATTATGCTGTTTACTTCTCTGATAATGGCTTGTTGCATGCTTCACTTATGCATTCAATCTTCCTCTAGCTCTTAGGAAACAAAAATTGAGTATTTGCTGAGAATAGGAAGTCATGAGCTGATTTAGTAAAACTTACGAGGGAAGTCTGCAGATATTGGTACAGAAATGGGTATGTCTTTTTGTCTTTTAAGCAGCTTAGAAGAAAGCTAAAGTCTCAGCCAATGCAAATCAACATAACTTCATTGATTACTAGGAGTATGTAGGAGATGGACTTTTTTGTAGGGGAAAGCCACAGAAACAATATGTAACTGAAGGAGTTGTGTCTGTGGGTAATCCAGGCCTTAGAATCAACATTAGGCTTCTGAATGTGTGATATCTGCCCATTTCATTAACTATTTACTGTCATTGCAGTGGTTCCGCAGGCTGGATACACAGCAGTGAGGATGGGTGACAGTGTGACTCTGAGTTGTGCCCTGACAAAACCCATGGATGTTCTGCAAGTGACATGGCAAAAGGACTCAGAAGAATTACATGATAATATAGCTACATACAGTGAAACGAACGGATTAAGGATTCAGAAGCCCTATAAAGACAGAATGAATTTCACAAGTTTGGAACTCAACAAGACAAGCATAACTTTTTGGGACACTAGAATGGATGATTCAGGATGTTACAAGTGTCTCTTCAATGTTTTCCCTTCTGGTCCTCTCTCAGGAAATACCTGCCTGAGTGTTTTTGGTGAGGTTCTCTGCAGGGATATGTCTCTACTGAAATAAGAGGTGTTTTCTTACCCACAGTATTTCCTTGAGCAGATTCATGAATTGCAGTGATGGGAGCATCCTCTGGTGGAACATGATGTAGAAACAGAGCACTACTCCCGTGAGCAAAATTCTGTGGGTCATATTCAAGATTATTGTGGTCATTTTGGCTCTTGTTTGTTACTCCTTGAGTAGCAGCTGAAAAACAAGGAGTGGAATCTTTCCAAGTCCTTGATCAGTCCCATCTGGAACTTGGGCAAACCAACATTGCCCATTGGAGTTTCCTTTTGGTGCACAGTACAACTCCAGTGCTGTCAGCTGCTCTCCCAAACCCTACCATTGATAGGGAATTAGCAGATAGGACCCATAAATTATTTTACTTAACAGATTATTTTAATACTTGGATTTCAGACTGAGTGAAATCTTTGGGGTATACTACTTCACTGTTGAGGAAGGAGTATTGAGTCATGGAGGGGATCTTACCCAAGGAACTCTTCTTGCATTCCTTGACATTGGGCTCAGTGTGAAGCCAGTAAGCTTTGCTCTAATTTGTAATGGTTAGCCTGCTACTACTGCTTACGACCAGGTGCTCACTGTGGTGGTGACTTGTCTCATTTGTGTGTTGGAAGGTCTCAATGCATCTGTCCATCACAACATTTCTGAAGATCATCTGATAGTCATTTGTAATGCTAATGGCCTCCCAGAGCCCACCATCACCTGGAACAACCTGTTCAACTCTACTCCTACACAGAAGACAGTCAAGCACAAAAATGGGATTGTGTCCATCACCAGTACACTGGAAATCTACCATATTCAGAGCATCAGTGCACAGGATTTGACCTGCAAAGTAAGCAACACAAATGAAACATTTGAAATACCTGTGAAAATAAAAGGAGGTAGGTGAGAAGTACAGGCAACTTGTTAGCATTCTCTTGGCTTCCATGTTTTGCAGTAGCATATTTGGATAGGAATCTTCTGGAAAGTAGAGGGAATGAGATGTTTATATGTCAGGAAATCCTATTTGCATCCACTGTTGTCTTTGAGGTAGTAACATATTGGAGTCCTATCCAAGAAGGGAAAAAAGCCAGACTAATTAGCTGGGGTGATACAGGGTTTAGAGGCACCATGCATTGTACAGCAAGTTGAACTTAGATTTCCACGTAGGCCTTCATAATTTTTTTAACAGCTTAAAAATAAATATATGTCAGCTGATATCCATGAGTAGAATGATGAGTAGAAACTCTATGGGTTGTTGATCAAGTCAGAAATTTTGAAATTCATAGCAAACTGTCTCTGAATCAAATGTTCAGTTCAACTTACTGCATGTTTTGTTGTATATAATCTGTACATGATGTTTTGGTTTCTCTGATTTTTTGCCAAGGCGCATGTCCACTGCAGTAATGGTCAGAGAGGAACAGTACTTTCAGGCATACAGGGAGGGGGTCAGTTGAAGACACTTATGTTTGGTTTATACAGAAATCTTAGATATATTAATGTAACATCTGAATATCTTATAGTGTTAATTTATTTCTTTTTCCAACATTCTGTTCTGCTGGAAAGACTTTAACCCTGTTTCTGCAGATAAGAAATAGAAACATTAAAAGCTGAAGAAACATTTTTACTTAATACAGGAGCATTGACTTGAGTGATTTAAAATTCACGTCTCTGCATATAGAGCCTTAAATTGAAGACCACTTGTAGATTAGCAAGACCGGAAAAGCAGCTTGTAGCTGTGGGTTGATTCTGAAATTACACGCTCAAGAAGTGATTGTTACAGGAATAGTAGTAAAGAGCAGGATCTGATTTTTAATATCTGCTCTCTAAACATTCAAAAGCAATTTAGTTCTTAATTCTGAATTACATTACAATTCTGAAAAAACATAGTAATCTTTTTGTCCTGCCCCCAGTATTCTTTTGTTTTGGTCTTCTAAAAAGCAAATGCATATCTCAGAAAGCAGAAAACTAAGACTGTTGTTATTTCTTGTTAAGTGGATAAAAAATCAGCTAAGAGCTTTTTGTTTTAACAGTCTTATATTTTAGAGGACAAGAAGTTCAAACGAATAGTTCAACATAAATTTGTTAAAATACATAATCGTTTTAGCTCAAGTCAAATAAATTTCAAGTCATACCATTTTCCAGCTAATGTCAGTGAACATTGAGATGAGCCTTTTGATTAATAGCAGTCAAATGAAGTGGTAATATCTAACCAGGGAGGAACATTTACAGTCAGCTGTTGGGTAGAGCTATTTGCAGGCAGCAAAACATAGCCGGTCTTATTTTCTTAAAATTATTATTGCCTTTTCAACAGTGTTTAAAAGTAAAAAGTGTTTTAAAGTAAAAATAATAAAATTCTGGGTGAAACAAAAAAAACTCTTCTGAAAGAGTTAAGACTTGTATGAAGTTCTGCTTGTGTGTGTATGCCAACCACTGTATCAGGTATAGGAATGGCAGTATTCTTTGCCATGAGCACATATTTTCTTCAAATTTTCTGTGGAAAAGTAGCTTTGTTTTTGAAGACACATGGGTTTATTTTCTCTTTTGAGCAATTGCTGCTTTCATTTACCCTAGCAGTACCTTTAACAATGCTATGAACCACTGTCATTAATCAGACATCCTCGTGGCTTGTTTTGCTTTTTTTCACAATGAGATTAATTTGCTGTGGATGTTTTGTTGTTTTGTTTTCACAGAAGAGGGATCATCATTGCTTTGGCTGGTGATTATTGTGGTGCTTTTAGTAGTCATGATAGTTCTGATTCTGTTCTGGAGGAAGATCCTATGCAGGAGGAGTTGAAGTGGTGAGTCACCAATGTGTGGAAACTTGTGGTTTTCCTAGAGCCCGTAATAAGGTCTGATCATCTGCAGAGAAGAACAAGACTTTGTTGGGATACCATTTGGGGGTTTGAGAGTGTCATACTGGACAACTTAGTAATAATAAATAATAATAGTAAACTTATTAATAATAAACAATAATAGTAATATGTTTACAGTTTTCAAGGTTGCCTCAGTTGCATGTAAATTTAACAGCTGTTTTCCCACTGCCAAGGGACAATCCAAGACTGAGAATTGTGAGGGAAGGATCCAAGCAGAGCATGCTGCACTTTCTTTGTTTGGAAGTAGCAGTCTCAGCTTCTCCTTTTTAATGCCTTTATTAAAAGTGATCAGCTCAGGATTGGGCGGCTCGGCAGGGCTGCAGTCCCCGTCGCGTCTCCCAGGGCGGCTCAGAGTAGGAGGATATGCACAGCTCCGTCCACTAGGGGCAGAGCCGGGGATCCAGGCCTCGTGAGAGCCTTTAGGGCGTGGTGTCCCCGTCAGATGTTGATCCTGTGAGCTTCCCCAGATGGCTAGTCCCGGCGTTGGGACGACTCTCTGCTCAGGGCGAGAGGGGCTCCGAAGGTGTTCAGCATCTCTGCAGGCTCAGCACTCGGCTCCTCACGTCCAGACATCACTTTAGTCTCTCAACTCTTATTTGGCTCGTTGTTTTTGGGGTTTTCTCTGTGCCTCTGGAGTCGGGGTCCCACAAAGCATTCTGGACTTTGGAGTCACTTTGCATAACCCCCCCCACCCTCTCAGGTGTCTTCCCTATGCTGGAAGAGCGCACTGCCTCGGGGAAGGGCAATGTACCGCACCCAGCCAGGCCTTTTACTAATACAAAAGAGGAGATAAGCTCTAACGATCCGTGATTACTTAGTGTTTTGTCTTAGTGACAAAACACTAAGAACTTTGGCAGAGACAGAGACCTGGCTGCGTCCCTGTAACTCTTTCTCACAAAAAAATATTAACTGAATTTTTGTTCATAACATGTAGTATGCTCAGATAATTTTTGGGAGATGACGTATACATTGGTGAGGAACCCACTCATGCAGAGTGATGTCCTTTCAGGGGAATCATTTTCTACTAGTCATGGCACCATCTTTTTATTTTTTAAGATAAACGGTAATATGATTAAGAAGTGTGCTCAAATTTGGCTTGAGTGTGCTTTCTAATGATGAGTTAAGGAGAAGTTGCAGTGTAAAGTCAGTGTAATGTCTCTGAGTGTGTAATAACCTGGTCATGGATAAATTCAATTCTCTAGTTTTAATTAGTAGTAACATAATGAACAGAAAAAGACTGGAGGGCAGGGGGTGATGAGGGGGACACCATAAGCTTCAGAAATCACAGAAATGTGATGGTCATTGGTGGTTTCACTGTTGTTTAACTAAATCCACATTCCATGTCTGGCTTTAAATTCCACTAATATATTGAGAAACACCAGCACATATTTACTCAGTTCCTGGCCAAATACCTGCTTCAGGGCAATAGTATAATATAAAGAAATGTTTCAAGGAGTATCACACCTATCTATTGTGAATTTGTACCTACAACATCTACTATTAAGAGGGTTTGACCTAATGAATCTGCTGTTACCAGAGATGCAAAAGTCTCCACTGAGAAGAAAGAGAAATGAACACTTACTGCATCCCAGGCAGAAGGTCTTAATTGTAAAATGTATATGAGGCTTTCATTGATCCAATAAACAACTCAGAAGGTAAAATTTCTGGTTGAATTTTCAGACCAACCTGGAATTTAAAGTGCAAGGAGTTTGTTCTTAAACCCTGCTTTTTAAAGGATCAGAAGAAAAATGTGAAATGCTTACAATAAAAACGTATCTTTACTCTAGAACAACCATTCCAAACACAAATGAGCTTGTACGAAGAATACTGTGAAGGAGAGACCTTGAGATGGAGGTGATCTGGTAGAGCTTTGGGATCACTCCCTGGAGCAGATCTGAGACTGACCAGGAAAAGAGAGTGCCAAAAAGCACAGGTGCTGCTTTGCAGTGTTTTGAAGCCCCTTGGCTTCTTGCATGGCAGATGAGAAACACACTGGCATTCTGGGGCTGGGGCCTGAAGCTGGACCAGTGCCACTCAGTGAAATGCTGCTTGATAGGACCAGGTTGTTCATGTTTGGAGTAGGCTGAGGATCTTAACATGTCCTAGCATGATTCTGGCCCATGGGTATTAGTAGTTCCCTGGGCAATGCCATCAAGTGGGTTCAGCGATAATTTGTAACAGGGTCATCCCCAGCAGGCAGCAGGTTTCTTACACCACCCTGGGTATTGGGCTTGAAGCCCAAGCCATTTTGTGCATCCTTCTTCCCTGACATGGCTCATGTAATACATTATTTACTGCTGCAGAGACACCACTGTGATGCACAGCAACAGAGCCTACAAGTATCCCTTATTTGGGAAACTGAATAGATCCCCCTCCCCTGCCTTGTAAGGAAAGCATAAGACACAGAAAAGCATTAGTCTCAACTGAAAGCATAGTGCCTCTTTTTCCTTAGCTAAGGGCTCAAAGCTTTAAGACCCTCTGTGTCTCCAAAAGAAATGGCATCTCATTGCCCTGCTGTCTGGGAAGACATCAAGATTCCTGGCGCCACATGCATGCCAACTGTCACAAGGTCAAGACTTAATGTAAATACCTATTCACTGGAGCAGGGAACATAAATTAGATGAGCACTGTTTAGTAGTGGGTGTTTGTTGGATTAACGTTTATCAAGAAAAGCAGGATTTGAATGACATCAGTTATTTGTATTCCTTCCCATTTTTCATGGGTTTTATTTAACTGTGATGCCAGGATGTGATTTCTGCAGTGAGGTTGTAAGTCAGTAATGTTCTTTTAATGTGGTCCAGTTTTTATTAGCCATAGTCTATATCTTTTCAGTTGCTCTTTGGCCTTTAGTTTCAAAAATGTATTGCATTGACCTGGATCAGTTTTGAATAAAGGCAACGTTACTTTATCCAGAGTAATTTTTACCAACTGAACATATTCCTTCCTATGTGACCATCTAAGTGAAATGTGTAGAAGGTCTTCTTAATTTACACCTGTTTCCCTGAAGGCATTTTTGATTAGTTTGCTGTAAAACTTCAGTGGCAGTGCAGTTTGATCACTCTGTCACCATCTGATTTTTTTTTTTCCCTCTCCCAGGAGGCTCTTTTCTGCTGGTGGCTAAGGGCTGCTAACAGTTTATCTTGTACAGGATTCCACTTTGACTTTCCTGGGCATCCTTAGAATACTAAGAATATCTGTGGAGTTACAGTAATTTTTAACACTGTACTGACAGTGTGTTACCACTCCACAAGTACTATGATGAGGAAATCCCTAAACTTCTTAGCTTTATATCCTAGTCTGGTTTTGTGGTGACTTGTTTTTTCCTTGATCATCTGTAAAATATGTTTATGCTTTTTTAAGCATTGCTTGTAGTTAGTTCACCTAAATAATATCTTGCAGAAACCCCTTTTCTGGTTTTACCCTCTGTTGTTCTCAGACTGGGTGGAATGAGGAGCAGCACCTACACATGTACTTTTGGAAGTGCTGTTTGTGACACCACAAGAGAGAGCTAACAATAGAGAGCTAATAGCACTGGCTCAAGAATACCAGGGTCTGTCTGGGGCTTCAGTACTTCTTTTCATTCTGCAGTAGAAAACAAGCACAGCCTTTCCAGGCTTGTCAATTCCTTAATTTTTTAAAGTAAAACAGTAGCTTTTTATCTGGGTGGCTGGGGAGCCTTCTCTCACAAAATTTCTTCAAAGTGCTTTTGCATCTGAGAGTATGGTTAGGTTTTGCTTTGCTTTTGTTTTTGTTGTTCCCTTCCTCTTCATGGTAGATACTTGGGAACCAGATATCTGGGGCTGAAAGTCAGTGTCCCATCCCTCAGGCATTTGTCTTGTGTACCTGTTACACAGCATACATACCTTTTGGTTCACCCTGAAAATGTCCCCAGTGAAGTGTCTTCACAACATTTGTGGATAAGTGACTTATCTGGAATCAAACTGAGCGGTCTTTGTAGCAAGTGCTGTCATAGAAGCTTCGGAAAACTCATATCGCATCCTCTACCAATAGGCAGGCAAACCCAGCTGTGCCCATCGTTCGATGTAAGTGTAATGAGCAGGCTGCAAAAAAATCACCAGGCATAAATTCTCCCATGCCTGAAGTCTCTTGATACTGCTCATCTGATAAAAAGTTAAATCCTTTTATTCCTTACTCAGCTAATAGAGCTTAAGACTGAGATAAAACAATCCAGTTAAGAAGCTACATGCCTGGGTAGAAGCAAAATAAAGGCTATTTGCCTGAATAAATTCCTGTGATTTACCTGTCATTTATGTGTCTTCACTTGAATGCTTTCCATAGCATCACTTGCTTATTTCATGGCTTGCAGGATACTCGTATTTCAGCCTGGCCAATTAAAAAGCTTTATAGTTAATTCTCAGGATGTATCAGTCTGCAGGGGGATAAAATTCCACACATACGTTTTTTCTGGAGGCTTGTGGTAGCCTGTGAGGAAGGACTACGTCACCAATGCATTTCAAGGCCAGAATGTTGTTTTTGTTGGGTTTTTTTTAAATTTGGTTTGGGTTTTAGGAATTGGTATGTTGATCTCTCTTGGGTAGCTTATGCAGATTTTGCCATGTGGAAAGCTTCAGAAATATTCAAATAATATACTTGTGTTTAAAAAAACTATAACAAGAGGGGAAAAAAATTGGGACTTGAAATTTAGTAGATACAATACTGAATAGGTAAGATAGCTGAACAGAATAGCTTAACCTGGAAGAAGAAAACTTGAGGAGTCATAGAAGAAAACTTGAAGAGTCATAGAAGAGAGTAGGCCAGATTAAAATTCCATTCTGCAGAAAGCAGCAGCATAGAAATGTGGTTTTCCTGTTTGGAAATCAAAACATTCAGGTTCTCCTTGAAGTGGAGATTTTATGGAACTCAGATGTAAGCAGCATTGCCTTTACCTCTTAGTGCTGTGGTTTACTTGACAAGGTGGTGTTTGGTCAAAGGTTGGACTTGATGTTCTTGGAGGTCTTTTCCAGCCTTAGTGATTCTACAATTCTGTTTGTGTCTGAACAAACCAGTTATCTGTATTCCAAAGAAATGCCAAATCTCCATGTGCTAATATGTTAGACAAGTACTCCAAAACAGGTTCAAAATACCTCTTTGTTACAAGCTGGAGATCACTCAATACCCTGAATAGGAATTTAAGATTCCCTGATTGAATTCTATAAGATTCAAGATTCCCTTTTGAATTTGACAGTTGCTACAAATACCATGTAATCAGGTCTGGTAAGTGTAAAATAGCAGCTTGGCTGATCAGCTGTAATATGTGGATATGAGAAACCCAAATATTGGTGGTCAAATATGTCCTGGAAGGCTGGGAAATACATACTATGCAGGAATTCCCAGTTTTTGAGAAAATTTATAAGAACAAGTACTTGGTTACGTTTTTCATTTCTTTGTTTATAGTAAACATATTAATTCTGGAAGAGTCATTATAGCAGTATTCTCTAGTCTGTATTCAGTTTGGGGAAGGCTGTTTCAAAGCTCTAGCTTAAAAATTACAATAATTCTTATTTTATCTTACAACTTCACAGGTTTTTGAGAAAATTTATAAGAACAAGTACTTGGTTACGTTTTTCATTTCTTTGTTTATAGTAAACATATTAATTCTGGAGGTTTTATAGCAGTATTCTAGTCTGTATTCATTTGGGAGGGTGTTTCAAGTCTGTTAAAAATCAATTTTTTTTATCTTACAACTTCACAGGTTTCTCCTGTGTTTGCTTTGACATCTGGTTTTCTTATTAATGAGAGATTCAGTAGCTGAGAACAATATAGTAGCTGCTTGGTTTTAGAAGAATTTTCAGAATAGTAATTCCAGAGAAGCCCACTAAATACCAGATTTTCAGATGATAAACTTGAGTTATAACTCCCTCTTTCCTGAGGCAGATGGATATAACATACTTCCTCTGCTCACAGAGGAATGGGTTTCTGGCAGTCACATCCCATTGGCGAGGCTCATTTTAAAGTAGCCTTGGTTTCCTCTTAAGTGTGGCTGTTATGGAAGTAGGAGATTATATTTGTCCTATTTTGAATTCCTGAAAAATAGCAAAAACTATGCTATGAATATACAACAGCTGCATTCCTTTACCCTTCTTAATGATAAACCAAAAAAAAAAGCCAAACCAAACCCAAGCCAACCAACCAAACAAAAATCCCAAAACCCAAAAATGCCACAGAGTAAAAACACTATAGATAAGCAGACCTAAACAGAGCTACTGAGCGGAGGAATTTAAAAACCAAACAACCCTCATGACAAAAATGTCAGTGAAAGGGTAATTCTGCTGTCAGGCTGCCCGTCAGGTTTCCTTCAGACATAAATATTTTGCAACTCAAGTAAAGTTGTTTTCTGGACTTAATCACACACTGTTTTGAGACAACTCTTGTTACCTAGTGATTCCACCTAATTTTCTGTTCACAGAAATGTGCCTGGCAGTACCCTCTGATCTGTATCATATATAGAGGGGCACACTTTGTAAGCTTTCCATGCTTTACTGCTATCTGTTTTCTTTGTGAAGGACAGGGATGGCAGGTGTTTTGTTTGTTTTCCCTGTCACATTTTGCTGGAAAAAGCATGCTCCTTATCCTGCTTCCTTTTAGAAGAGCCAGGAAAGGGGTGTGGCAGGAGGAGGAAGGGAGGTGAGATCACATGGGTGAGTTCTGCTCTCCTGGGTCATGGCTGGGGTTTTTGTCTGGAAGGATTAAATAAATCCTGTTTTGCTACCAACAGGATGAAGGTAGTGGTGTAAGAAAGATCTTGGAGTTTGTCCTGTGCATCTAAAGGAGGGCATGCCACTAGAACACAAAGCCCTTTTTTTGCAAACAGGAAGGCTCTTATGTGACTAGTACAATTGCTATCCTGTGCATCATATTTGTGCTTATATTGTATTATGAAGTAATTTTCTGGTCCTTCCTTCTACTTTTCATTCCAACAATAGCGCTTTGTATATAACAAGAAAATAAAATGTCTGGCAGCTGAAAGGGAGAACAAATGGCATTCCTGTAATATGTGAATAGTTGCCTCACTGTTCACTTCCTCGGTAAGAATTATTTATAAACTCGATTCCAAAGTCCTTTACAAAATACTTTGTCTGAATGCAGGGTTATTAGATATGGAACGTCTTTCATACTCTTCTACATGAAAAGTAAAGATACCATATATTTTATTACTGTCTTCAAAGCCATGTAAAGATAGTGTTGTAGACTGAATCTCAAACATATAAAAGATATTCTGAAATATCAAACTATTTATATACTCAATATATGTGAGTTAATTAATAACTGGTGTATTATTACTAGTGAGGAAAGTTGGTTTACTTTTCACAGTTTACAAATCCTTTCAGGGTTTTGTATATTCGTTGTGTCACTGAATTCTGAATTCTGCACAGTGTGTAATTTCCAGAATTAAAAAAGCAGGGAAGTTGTTTACCAAATGGTGGGTTTGTAACTGTTGCTTCCCACTTTCCCCACTGTGCATTTCTTCTCCTCCTGTCCCAACAGCAACCACACTGCTAAGCAAAACCCGAGACAGCAACACAATGGCCACAACTCATCTTTTCCTGGGGTTGTTTTTGTGTTTCCTAGGATCCTTGAGGATTTCCATCCATCTGCTAGATCATTAGAAGCTAGCAGCCTGAAGTCAACATTACACATAGTGACTTGACTGGCTGGAAAAAGCAGCAAAAGAAGAAGACATCATATATACTGCCCTATCTGGAAGCTGAGTTGATCACTGAAACAACTAACACAGTGTTTGCTATTTGGTCTAGGCCCTTAATCTTAATATGTAGGACTGGAGGGACTACTTGGTTAGCTGCTCTGCAGAGGAGGAGATTTTGTCAGGCAAAACCTTCTTTGCCCATGCCACTCTTGATACTGCTGCTGGGCAAAATGTATTTGTCTTCTTCCAGCTGAGTTCTGAAAATGTCCAGGGATAGAAGCTCTGCAGACTGTCTAGGGATTCTCTTCCAGCACCCAATTGCTCTTGCATTAGAGAGTAGAGAGGATTTAATTTTTGCCAACATGTGTCTGCAATTTCACTTTCAGCAAATCTTGAGTTCATCACCCTCTTCCTGTCATATGGTTTTTCTTCTCTTATCCAGTTATTCCAGCTCCTTTTTCTCTGTTTGGAAAGATCTGCTGGACTCAAAATCACAGGACTCAAACTATACAGCATTTGGCAAAATTATAGGGGAAGAACAATAGGTTTCCAAGCAGGTGACTAAGTAAAGGCAGTAGCAGCCAGAATTTATAAAGAAGAATTGTAAATAATTTGTACAATATATAAGTAATTTACTTTATTTTACTTTTTTTCCTAATCCTAGAGTGTTTTCTTCTGTGTTTTATGAGTTTTTTGGAGATGTGTGTGGTGGGGTTAAATATGTAAGTGAGGAGAAGATGGTTACAAAGCCCAGTAGTGGAAACATTGTCCCTATCGTACTCCTTGCTGTGCTGTCAAAAGGCATGGATTTTGTCAATAGTTCTTGTGCTCAACTTATGCACTGTTCAGAGTAGTCTTCCCTGTCTTCATCCATTTTTATTGTGTCTTTTTAAACACAGATAAGTTGCTTAGCTGGCTAAAAGCTTTTATTCCATGGCTGGACCTCATTGGGTGGGATGTCACACGCTGAGTGGTGTCACACTGTCCTGTGTCACCACTGTGGCTGCAATATCAGCTGGCAGTCCTATAGAGAGAGATTACTGATTTGTCATGCTTTTGGGAGCAGACAAAGACACTGCACTATTCTTAGGAGCTGGGACCTAATTCTGCTCCTGTCCCAGGCTGGATTGGAGCTTCTCTCCCGCTGTTCCAAGTTGCTTATCACTGCCAGCCCAAGCCTGCTGGTCCGGCCATTTCCATGCTTAAAGTTTCAAGTGCCTGACCCCCTCTGAGCAGGCTGCTCAGGAGTGCCGTGCACTCCTGGACATTGCCCTGCAGCTCCTCATCTTTGTGAGGGGTTGAAGGCTCCAGGTGTCCTCTGCCTCTGTGCTTGTTTTGGTTGGGACAGAGTTAATTTTCTTGATAGACGTTAGTATGAGGCTGTTGTGGTTCAAATTTATTTTATTGATTCCTTTTTAAGTGGTTTGTTCTGTTGTACCCCCATGTTCTCTCCAAGCTGGTTTACCCCTGGGTTTTACCCTCCCTCAAAGCTGTCCCTCATGCCATTCCCTGCCCCTTGTTCCAGCTCTTTCCCTGTCTGTCAAGGCAACCCAGCCCTTGATTCCCAAACGTTCTCTGCCACTTAAACCTCGGGCCAATCCCTGTCTGCAACATCCCTTTGGAGTTCCCCTACTCCTGGAAGCCCTATTGGCCCATATGACCCACCCTCACCCTCCTACCCCTATTGGACCCAGACACTTGATGTAATCCCCTCCCTCCTCCCCACAGGGTTCCCTATTGGTTAGCTGTTTGTACCCTGACTTGTATCTGGCCCTACCTGCTTGTACAATGGAGCCTGAGGCTTTCTGTCCTGCTCCCTTCACCTGGAATAAACCATTCCTTGTGGAACCTCAAGACAGAGAGCCTCCTCCTTTCTCCTCTGCCTAGTCCCTGTCGTGGCTTGTGTCTGGCACCTTAGAGCAAGTGGCTCTAAAGGTTCTGCCTCTGGTAAATTCCCATACCGAAGCAGGTCCCCACTCCTGGTGTGGTGCCAGAGCTCTAAAAGCTAGCCCAGGTTCCGGCAGCCACTTCATGAGGCTACCATTCTGACTGTCCCCTTCCTTCCTGGGGGACTGTGCAAGCAGCTGAGTGGTGCTCAGTTGCTGCTGGGGTCAAACCATGACAGCATCTGAGCACCTTTGCAGGGCTCTGCACCTTCTCCACAGGGCAAAGATTGCTAAATGCAAGCCTACCTCTGGATGTACCTTCTTAGTGGCCCATTTTTACTGACAGGACAGACAGATGAGAGGACTGCAGGGGATCCTCTGGTGATTTTTTGTTCAGCTGATGAGTGCTAGAGTTTAAGGTGTTTCTTGTTCTTCCTTCTGTCTGAATGTTTATCATTGTATCAAAATCACTGACAGTATTCTCTTTTTCTTTTGGCTTTGATGAGCATTTGTTTGTGCATCTGAAATACTCCTTCATAACAGAGTGTGTAGCATTTTGGATTGTGCCTTTTTATGTCATATGTTTACTAAGGGTACCAACTGTCAAGCTGAAAAATCAGCAATAGAGATTTAAAACTTAGTGTTCAGAACAAGTATTTTGCTGGTTCTAAAGCTGTGGCCTGTGCAGAGTCTGGAAAAAACTTTAGTGTGTCTGTCTGCTTGTGTTACTGAGGATGTGAGGGGCAATCTTTGCTCTACTCTTGTCTGTGCAATATGAATTATTCATTTGTACCTTTCACTTTTTCTAATTAAAAAAAAAAATCTGATCCAACCAAAACACCAACTGGTTCTTTTTTTTTTCCTACTTTTTTAGTATACTAAAAATGCATCCTTGCAAACTAGGCTTTTTAGTAGTTTTGATTTATACTTTGCTTCCTTTCTGAACAGAAAATGGGAGTTAATGGGGGTTTTAGGGTGTTTTGGGGCAATCTTTCTTTCTAAAAGAATATTTTGAACAAAACTTTTGAGATAAATTTGCAGAAGTATTTTTTGACCACAGCAGCTGCAGTTTAGTTCAGATTTGAAAATAACTTCAGTCAATTAAAAGAGTGTGTTCTATATTTTTACAATTATTGTCTGTGTCATGTGTGTTCCTTATTTTTTATCTAAAGTTACATGCTGTACTGATACATTGTCTGTCTTGTTTCCTGTATTTCCTTGGATGAAAAGAAGCCAAATAAAGCAAATTGAACATAAGGCCACATAATTTCTTTCATTTGTAGCACAGTGTTTGTGAGATTTTATAAATCAATGAGAGAAGTATTATTCATGAGTTCTAAGTGTATGACTAATTAATTTGGGAAAAGCAGTAGTGACCCAGTGTATTCTTTAATACGTGTGGCCTTTAAAGATCAATTGTGAAGCCACAATAATTTTTGTTTGCCGTGACATCAACTTGTACTTTTCTTCTTAAAAGATGTGGTAATGAGAAACTTGAATATAGTTAGAAGGATGTGTCAATGGTACTGTATCCCTAGAGGTGCTGAATGTCACGGGATTGTATCCCAGATGTGCTTGTTGGAGCTATGTTTGTTGGTAAAATACAATAGACAGTGATTTCCAGAGGTTTTCTAGAGATTGCAACATAAAATTTTTATTTTCTCAAGGATACAAATGGTTGCTAGCAATGGCTTCTAAAGAACTTCCTCCTGGCTGCTGGCCAAAGGTGCTAATCTTACGGCTGCAATACCTCACACACCCTGAGCAATGGGAGATTGTAGTTCCTTCTCCTGGGAATTTGTTGGTATAGAATAAGGCATAACAATTTTAAACTAAAAGAGAGTCAATTTAGATTATGTATAAGGAAGAAGTATTTTACAATGAGAGTGGTAAAACACCGGAGCAGGTTGCCAAGAGAGATGGTGGATGCCTTATCCCTGGAAATATTCAAGGTCAGGCTGGATGGGGTCTGAGCAACCCGGTCTAGAGGAAGATGTTCCTGCTCATTGCAGGGGGAGGTTGGACTGGATGGCCTTCAAAGCTTCCTTCCAATCCAAACTCTTCTATAATTCTAAGAATCTGACACACTCAGATCAGAAGGCAGCGAGCCAGCAGTGCTGCTGCCCTGAGCACAGTGCAGGGCAAGCTGTGGTTTCCCCAGGAAGAAGAGCAACGTTTGCTATGCATAAGAGCAGAAGGGCTGTTTGCCTGGCTGAGGAGCTCCCGGCACAGCTGGCTCAAGTGCTCCTTAAGCCACCAGTTGCAGGGTGGGTTGTGCTGACAGAGCAGGGCAGAAACCAAACTGTGGGCTGAGGTGGTTCACGCTGGGGCTGAGGTATGGTAGCACAGTTAAGTGGCCTTAGAAAGAGTAGATTGGCCACCCTTAACTTCACAAAAGGTAAACATGTGCAGAACAGCATGTTTCCTTAGGGAAACCTCAAGGTCACTGTAAAATCTATAAAAGGTTGCTTTTTTGGCTGACAGCCTAGTCCTTAGAACCTGTCAAAACGTTTGCCTTGCTTTTCAAGTCACAGTGCATTGTTTAATTCCTACAAATGTCTCTTCTCTTTGTGTTATTTTATCCCTGACATGCTCAAGGATGTCATTACTCTGAATTGTGCTGACATAAGGGACAGGAAGGTAAAGTGTCTGTGAGAGGTAACATAACCACAGGGATGTAGAGAGGGTCTTCAAACCACCAATACGCAGAGCTTGGTTCCTATAAAAGACAGAATTTGAAAAAAAAAGTCACTTCTGATCACACTGTGAGAATGACTTCCTTTTTGCCTTGGATATTTTGAGTGTTTTCCTGTTGCCTTGCCACACTGACCACCCAGCCCAAGGTCAGGCAGCTGCTTCAGCTGCCTCTGAAGTAGTGAATGCATACTTGTGTTTTTTCCTTTCTCCTTTCCTTATCCTTCACCAGCCCATGAATTTTGCTTCTGCACAAAATTGTTTCCAGTTTCCAAGTCTGAGAAGTAGACTTGGGATGCTCCTGGGTGACTTTACCATATCATGTCATGCCATGTTCCTGCCTGCTTCACTTCTGTGTTTCCCAGCTGCTATTCTGCCAACTAAAATGCTGTTTGCTTTGAAAGCATGGTGGCAGCTGCTCTCAAAGTCTGTTGCATAACAAGATGTGAGGGAAGGAAGCTAAGCTAGAAACTAAGAGGATGTATGGTGGCGGTTTGTCTGGATTTTTTTTTTCCTAAGATGGATTAGGTTGGTGGCAGAATTCACACTGAACAAGAATTTGCATGTTGGTGACCAGTATTTTTTCACCCAGAAGGATCTGAAAGTCCTGCAGCTTCAAGTTGAAAGCGCTTAGGTTTTTTGATGACCATATTCAGTGACCATCCTGGGAGAAGGTAATAAAGTGAATTTGGTGCTTTGAGACACTCTGCCTGTGAGAGAAGGAAGTGTGGCCACCTGGACAGGCAGAACTGGGAAATAAAGAACAGGGTTGCCAGCCCATCCTTACTAATCTGGATTTCCTTAGAGGAAAAGGAGGAGACATATTTCCTTATTAATTGCAGTCTCATACATCACTTCTGGAAAACAATGTATCTGAGTGTAGTGGTTGACAAAAGAAAGTTTCCCGCTTCACACTTAAAACAGAAGTTAAGCAGGTTGGTCCTTGCTTATGAAATATGGATCAGACAGATTGCCTGTTTTTTGTAAGAGTTTGTTACTCTAATTTGATAAGGAAACACACACTGAGATAATGATATATATTTTATTCACTCCTCAAGTGATCTTGATTTTAGCTTCCTTCCTCCTGATTTTGCGCTTCGCTGTTCAGGCTTCCCTGATTTGTTGTTTCTCTTGGTCCTGGACAAGTTCCTTCCTGATCATTCTTGTTCTTTGCAAAGGACTCGGCCTGAAGCATAGTATTTTCTTGCTCATTTGGACACCCTCTCCATCTTTCCCTCTCTGGTACTCGAGTGTTCACAACAGTCACTCCATCATTGGAAGGTGTTTTCATCTTCCTGGTTCACAGTAATCAGAAAGTGAAAATGGCTTCTTTGAAAGCTTGTCCTTGTTTCCAAACCAGGAGGCAGCCCCTCAAGGAAAGACAACATGCACACCAGTAGACAGACCTAGGGAGAATGTTCCTGCTCCTGTCTGTCTGCAGGAGCTCCAGAGAGCCCAGATCCTGGGCACACACTGCCTGGAGTTCATGTGGAGCCCACTGACATGTGTCTGCCTCCCTTGCTGGGCTGCATGATTGGTCCATCAAAATGTACAGAAAAAGAAAATGTGCAACTGGGGGCCTGAGTAACATGGTTGATGTCTCAGCATGGAGTAAAAGGAAAGCATACACTCACGACTGTTGCATGCGTTAAATTTGATTTCTGTTAAGCAACCAGTTATTTCAGCTGACTGATCCTGTCTAGGGATGATAAATATTGGCATTCTCTGGTGTCCTTTATCTTGTCACAACTTGAGATAGATGGCTCAGTTAGAGCATGGTGCTAGTGAAGCCAAGGTGGAGGGCTAGATACCAATATGGGCCATTCATTTCAGAGTTGGATTTGATCATCCTTGTGGGCTGCCTTCCAACAACTAAGAATATTTTGTGATTCTGTGATTTTGAAATTCACTTAGTCAGTCTTATTTCCTTTCTGGACTAATTAACCTAGGAGTGAGAAATCTGTGATGATGGTAGCAGCAACTAGGAGAACTCATTAGGCTTTGATCAAAACAGAAGAGAATACTTTCTTGGACAGCATGGAAGGCATAATGTTTGGAATGAGAGATTAGAAGACTTGGGGTGAGAGAAAGCTGGCTTGTTTCCCTGACAGTTCTGGGTGTCCCAGCATAGAGTATTTGCACTGGAGAGATGAGAGAGAGCTGGTGTGTCCTGCTCTGTCTCCAAGTGATGTGCCTGGAGTCAAGTAGCTATTTGTGCTTTTTCTCTGTGGAAGAACAGGATTGGAGTTGAGTCAAACAAAGGTAAATGTGTTCTGTTTGACCTGAATTGATAGTAAGATGTCAGATGAATTATTCAGGAATATTTTTACACTTAGGTATATAGTGCTTCTTGGGATTGATATTTTAATTTTAGAATTTTCAGTTTGTCATAATGTTATTTATCATCAATAGGGTAAGAGTGCTGTTGGCCAGGGTTCTTCTGTTGTGAGCAGTTCCCTCTCCCACTGCCCTCAGCACTCCCATCTCTTCCTAATTTGCAGCCGAGAGTTCTGCCTTCTATGTAGCAGACTCCATAGAGTTTGGGAAAGCTCCATGGAGGACTGAGACTTAACAGTAGGAACTGCTGAGTCAGGAGGAGACAGCAAAATAAACTCCTGTCTCCGACCCCCCGCCCCTTAGCCTTATCTTAGTAACCTCATAGGTCATTCTCCCTAACCCTTACTATTGGACAAGTTTGGATCCCCCCATACCCTATAAAAAGGGGCTGTTTTAGCCCATTCAACAGAAGAGGAGCTGTCGATGAGACCCTTCACAGACTCCCCCAATAAAACCATCGCTGTGGAACACCTCTCTCGCGTCTGCTTCAGCCTCAGCCAAGGGCACCCTAGCAAGCAAGCAAAGAGCTGATATCCTAAGAGAGCTGATAATCACTAAAGAGCTGACAATCACCAAGCTTGCTAAAGGGTAACCTGCGGCTACGGCCACGAGCTAACTGGGCATTCGGGCACTCTGTCTCCCAGAGGGACTGGGCTCCCGGACCATCCTTGCATCGCTCGATAATAAGGCCAAGATCAAGGTTTTATTATACTTCTAGACTGATCTCATCACCAGAAGAGATAAATCTTATTGCAACTTCTAGTAGTAATCATGAGCTGAGATCCTTTTCCCATTCGCTTCACTGGAAGGAGGATTTGTTGCTCTGCCTATACTCCCCAGCCATGCTTTGGTTTGGCTGCCTGTCAGAACTGCAGTGTTTGTACAGTGGCTGTCTGACCACTTGAGCAACTGAAAAATTGGAATTGGATAAATGTAGTTCCTTGAGTAGGTTGGCTGCTTCTTAGGCAAAAGTTGAGTTTTCCCTGGAAGAGCAGAAATCCCAGTGTCAAGGAAGAGAAAAGACACAAGTTCATAAGGTTTACATAGGAGCTATTTGGTGGTCTAACAAGAATGAGAAGCATTGAGGGGGAATCCTTCCAGTGTGGTCCTAGTTGGGGCTTCTAGCTGGTCAGAGTGACTCTGAGAAAAGTTGGAAAGTCTCTTTTTTCAGCCCAGCACTTGAAGAAGGAGTCAGGGCTCTTAATTTCTCAGTCTCAAGGTTGTTTATTGTATCTTATCTATAAAATTCTTTCTCTTGTGCTGCTGAGGTCCACTCAGCAAGACAGACAGAGGCATTTTGCCTGCCTCCGGGGCGGTGTTATGTCTTTACACTAAAAACTATGTATACAATGTTTACAATAACTTTCCAATACTTATCACTTATGTTAGACAGTGAGCTTCTACTCTAAACTAATCTAAAAGTGCCAACATCACAGCAGAAGATGGAGGCTAAGAAGAAGAAGAAGAAAGGCTGGATACACCCAGATCTTTCCATCTTGCTATTCTGAATTCTTATTCTAAAACTCCAAAATCTACTTTTTCACCTTGTGGTAAATTCACTATCATTCTACTTAATTTGTCATGGCTTGCAGATCTTCATCTAAGGTTGGTAACTTGCTCCATGGGTCATAATCAAAACTACAGGCATTTTTGGGCTCTGTGTCAGGGTCTCTGAGACCCCTGGCAGGGGTCTTGGCTGCTGAGGACAGCCAGAGGAATGTCCTGGGTCCTGACAGTCCTGTCCCCTGCAAATCAGTAAGGAAGCAGAGGTGACGTAAAGCCCTGTGATGGACATACAGCATCAGGCTATAGAGGTTACTCAGCATGGTCTTGTCGAACTATCAAGGCTGAGGTTTTTGCCAGTCTCCCAGCTGGATTCCCGTGAAGTGCTTTTTGGAACTTTTCAGGATCGTGTGAAATCTGGACTCTGAGTCTTCCGACACATTTGTATTTGTGCTGTGCAGACCAAATTTCTGTGAGAAACGTTGATCTGCTATTAAATTTTGGAAAGATTAAATTCTCTGCTGTGGGATAAATGTTATGCCTTTATTTTTTGTCATTTAAGTAGCACTTCCATCTATGGGAATAATCTCATTCCCAGTGGGAATTTGAAACTGTGTCTCTGCTGGCAACCCAGATATTTTCCTTTTCCCTTCTACACAGCTTTCCATGTTTATCTAGCCAAGAGAAAGAACCTAGGGGTAAAAATGAACCCTAGTAAACTGTATGGGCACCCTGAAAATTTTTTATGCTAAAACTAGGGAAGGCAGAGCCATTGAGAAAGATCAGATTTGGAAATCACAAATGGTTTATGTAAGCAGCTGACTGAATCAACAGGAAGAGATTTCTGGTTTCCTGGAAACAATTTTCAGGATGTTTCCCCTTGTGTTTAAAATTAGTTTCTGCTTCAAGATCTTCCCTGCTCAAACTTTTTTGTATTGGTTGAAGGGTTGGTGCTTTAATATAAGAGGGAAGGCATTCCTGGAAACTGCACAATTGCTTCTTCTGTTTGTTATGACCTTTTTAAAGTCTAAAAATTTGAGGGGCTAAGGTCTAAAAAATAGGCATAAATTTACTTTCTATCAGCCTAATTTGTATTATGTGGATATTATAACAAATTATTTAACATTAGCTGTAAATCCTCTGCTCCGTGGTTTAACTTCATTCTTGGGGTTACACAGGAAGGCTCAGTTTAATATCCTTCCTTTGTTTGCTTGCATTGTGTAGAGTGGCTGTTTGGATGGTGTGTGCATAATCCATGCCATTATGGAGTGGTTTTGGGCAGGCACAGCTTTCATATAGTTAGAATTTTGTATTTCTAACTGGTTATATTGGTAGACATTTGTTAGCCTTTTCTGACAAAATATTTGGGAGAGTTTTAGAATTAAAAGCGTTTACATCCTTTTGAGAAGGTAACTGGCTTGGAGCTGTTTCTCAGAGTAAATTCCACTGAGCATTTGGAGAAGTGGGTCTATTTTTATAACTCTGTCCCAAAACACTGTCTGTTTTAGTTCAGATTTGATATTATTTAGCTGCTTTGAAAGCATTTTTGTCTGCTGGCATTCATGTATTTGGTGCATTCTGTTTTTGAAATTAAGAGTTTATTCAATATTTATAATTACATTGTAAATAATGTTGACTCAAGAAAAGAAAGTATTACTTCACCATCTTCACTGCCAGAACTTTTGCTTCTAAAAATAGGGCAAGTATAAACAATTGCCTTTCCCACTGAAATGGTGGAAAGTTCCTTCTGTGGAATAAGCAAATATCTTACAAGAGAAGTATTTCAAGATTTAATAAGTCTTTAAGTTAAACTGTTCCTTAAGTTTGATTTTAACTTTATAAATTGCTGTGAACTGTTTGTCATGGTTTGACACTGGCACAATGCCAGTGCCCTCATGAAAATACACCCTCCCTGGTGTCTGCTGTAAGATGTGACCAGGAATAAGCAAAGCAGGCTCCCCCTTAGAAACAAAGACGACTTTATTAACTAAACTACAAGAGGGAAAAAAAAACCGCACAAGGAAAATGAAAACTTAACAAATACATCTCCTCGTCCTTCCCACCAAATTTCCAATATAATACATTCCCCAAATCACCAACTCTCAGTCCGGCACTACCCTTCAGACAATCAATCTTCAGTTCATCATGAGGAGAAGGAGTTCTTCTTATGCTATGGTAACCTCTTCCTTCATGTCCAGTGCTCTCACGACTGAACACGGACCAGAGCTGCTTCCAGGATCATCTTTTAAGGATGCCTTGTCCCATTCTGAAAAGGGCGCAGTCTCTCCTTTGGGACATCTGTCCCCCCCAAATTTTTTCACCCCCTGGGGCCGAAAGGTACCAACACTGAACCCTCCTGGTTCTGAGGCATTGCCTCCCCCTGAAATGCAGTCTCTGTATCACAAGGAAACATGGTTCTGTCCATGGCTATACAAAAAGAGTCCAGCAAAAGAGCCACTCCATCATCTCTTCTACCCAAGGTTCTTCTCCATTCTTTTCACATCTCTCCCACTCAGACATTCAACACATGCTGTTCCCTCTTCATCCTCCACTCCATCTCCCCTCCAGGAAAGGTCAATGCTCTGCAAAGTTTTCATTGTCCACAAAGGGGTTAAAAGCTCCTATAAGCGGGGACGGGGACTCCTCGATGTACCACCTCCACCTTTGCCGCAGGCCCGCTGCAGGCCAGGCCAGTAGCACATGGTATCAAATTTCAAGATAACCGTCCCGGCATGGCTCTCTCTCTCTGTCTCCGCCCTGGGGGGAAATACCTCTCGGTACTTCTTCCATTCTTCCACCCTTGGGCCAGGCCTACCTCCCATCACTGTCCCAGGCCCGGCCACCTCACGGCCGCGTGGCTCCCCCTCCCCCTGCCAAGCCAGCAGCCGGGACGGGGGAAGAGATCCAAACCCTTTTCCCACCGGAAATCCAAAGAGAGCCTCCCAGGGGAGAGCTCTGCTTTAAACCCCTGTGTTCTCAGAGGCAGATCCAATGTCCCAGTGGCCAAACTGGGGCATAGATTAAAATCTGATCACCCATTGGCCTGACCACAAGCACCCCAGAAAACCTATTTCCTGTCAAACCACGTCACTGTTTTATGCTGAGGGTTAGATAGCTTGTGAACAACCCTAAATAATGCAAATCTGCATATTCAGACACTAAATTGCTGCTCTGGTTCAAGATAAGAGACTACAGTCAAGGGAAAATAGAGAGCAATTATTAGGATGTACAACAAACAGAGTAAGCTTTTCTGAGACACTAGGTAGAGGTTTTAGAATGCCACTTTAGAGACTTTAGGCAGAGGTTTGACAAAGCCACTGGGAAAGGAGATTCATCAAAATATGGAATAAAAAATGAATTTATAAATGTGATAAACGAATTGACCAAATTTAAGAATCGTATAATTATCTTTATTATTATGCAAGCAAGAATAAGCAAGGTTCAGCACTGGGTGGCCAGGAGTCCCCGCTCCTCTTAGGCGTGCGCCTTTCCCCCTTTAAAGTTCGCTTTTTATTGTCCTTTTTCTCTGGATTCTTGGATGACGTGGTCAGTCTTCTGCACTTGCTCCTCCGGTTGCTAGGGGGTCTTTTTCTGCCTTCTGGTGGTCGTGGGATGAAGGTCCCCAAGTCTTCCTCTTTGGCTGCGTTCCTTATAAGGCATATCTATGAGTCTAAATTCTACAAGCTAAGCAGTTCTTGCAAGGTTAATAATTGTTACCAGATGTGGCAGTATCTAGTTACAGAGGGTCTCCTATATCTATGGGGTGGAATTTGCAAACCAAGCAATTCTAACGAAGTTGGTAATTGTTACTAGATGTAGCTGTACCTATTTACAAGGAGGGGGGTTGTAAACAAAGCAATTCTTACAAAGTTAAAGGTTTTACCATATGTGACTGCACATAGGTAACATTATATCCTGCTAAACAAGAGCTATTTAGCTATTGTTTTATAATTTAAATTATCTAGCTATTAATGAACAAACGTATTGTTACTTATTACAATAAATATATGAAAGAGTCATAAATATTAATGAGGTTCATTAAAATATAAAATAAAAATACAAATTCATAAAAATATTAATCTCTTTTCCCAGTGGCATTCTCAAATCAGTAACTATGTGGAAATGGAATTGCTTCTTACCTGACTTGAAGAGGAATTGTCTTAAAGGAAGAGCCAAGAGCAATCTCCACATGACTCTGTGTCCTTGTCTTCAGAGCACTGACAGACACATGATGGTGAAGCCAAGCCCCCTGGTTAGAAGAGAGACTCTGAGCCTGCCCTGTGTGATATGAGGTGCCATCAGCACTGGGCTATAGAGCAGGAGAGGAACTACAGCAGGTAGCAGACATGATTATGGGAATTATAGAGGATTATGGGGAGAGTTTACTTTTGTGAAGAGGAATTGAAGGAGGCCACTTCTTTCAGTCACGGGGAACATTTTGATGGGAGTGCAAGTTAGAAATCAGGTGCAATTTGAAGCACAGGAGGAGAGCCCCTCTGGAAAATCTATGCCTGATACAGGATTTCTGATTTTTGCTGCCTGTGTGAACTCACCTGTTTCCAGGTTGTTTTGCTAATGGCTTCTGTGCTAAAACACCCCAAACCAGACCCACACTCATGTGTACAGGAGAATTTCTGTTTATATCACTTTAGTTCTAGATATGTCATTAGTTCTAGCTAATAGAATCAAATAGAAATATGTGGAAATAAAGATGTTTGGGGTTTTTTCTTGCAAAAAACCTTAAAGAATACTCCAGATTCCTTCTTGTGGTACATGTAGCCCTCTGTTTTAAGATGAACACACATACATACATATGTACATGCAACTAGTACTTTACTATGCCACTTGCCAACTTCTGTGATAAAATCCTGAGATGGCTCCAGCTTTGACTTCAGGTAGCCCTATTCCCAAGACAAGAGCTTCCACTGATAAACAGAATGACTTGTAAATTAAAAAAAACAGTAGGGTTTAGTTAGTATTTAAGCTAGGAGGCTTTACATTCTAGAAAGAGAAAACTGAGGTGACAGAAATAAAGGGCCTGTGTGTATCCTTTTCCCAGCTTGCTGTGTCCCTGTAGGCAGGTCCTTGCTTCTAACAGTGCTCTCTAGGTGCATTGAGTCCAGGTTGTCCACGATATCTTGTCTTCCAGAAGGAAAATACCTGATTTTGCTATGTATAAGAGATTTTCATCTTTCCTAGTAGGCATTAGAGAAAACCTCAGACCACTGAGTCTTCTGGGAGAAAAATATATGAAAAAAGAAAATGCAATATTAAAAAAAGAGATGTGACATAACCCAGTTGCATAAATCCAGTGAGTTCAGGCTGGAAAAAAAATATCTTGGTGTGGAGACTTAGTTTTTTTTCTCATGTTATTTGTTCTCCATATGATGAAGCAGTGTAATGTAGAAAAGTACACTTTTCTGCCCTTACTTGGAAGAAAAAATATTTTGTCCTGTGGGGATAGTACTTAAAATTTTTCACTAAATCCTAATTTTGAGTTTGTGTTTTCTTTCTCATTCATAATCTCTGGAGAGTTAGCTTCCAGCAACACTTTGGCTTTTCCATATCCTGAGAAAGTTTAGATTGCTTTCTTCACAGCATTTCTTTTTCCCTTCCCAAGCAGTTGAGCAGGAAGGCGCACAACTACAAGTTTGCCTTGTTCCCTGTGAGCAAAGCTGTTGATACAATGATCCAGTCCAGAGAAAGGCAGGAAGGGGGGAAACGTCTCAGCCTTGCAGCAAAACTTTTGAAATGGTGATCCTTTGTTTTTCCTAGAGGTTTCTGGTGGCTATCACTAATTTCCTACAAGTAGAGTGCAGAGGAAGGGCAGATGACAGATGTATATGTGGATGTGGATTGCTTACTGAGCTATTTTCTTATTTTGTAGCCTTCACTACTTCAATCCATGAAAGGTATCTGAAAATTGCCAGGGGGAAGAGAATGTGGATCTGTGAGTTTCAGGTTGCAAGAAGTGATTAGGAGGGAAGGGGGAGTGAGAGCCAGAGCAGGTCATTGATGTGGGTAGGAAAGGAACTTATATAGTGACTTCCGTGGTTCAGATTCACAGATGGGTTTTCTCTGTCCCCATCTTGCATATTCTCTGTTCTTGTGCCTTAACTTTTTTCATTACCCACATTCTCTCTCTATTTTTTTTTTTTTTTTGTACTTCATAATTTGTGGCCCTTTTGACTGTTCACTTGGTATTGTTTTTGTTGTCCCCTAGTGCCACACATAGTGCAGTGAAAATAAGCCAGCAATGCATATTTTGGCTCTCAGTGGATTGCGTACGTTTTGGAGGTGTTGCTCAGATGCCTGCAGATCTTTATTAGTGGATTTCAAGCTGGTGTGGTTGTAATGGAAACATAGCTTTGAGCTGAAGAAGGGTGTGGAGACAAGGCTCAAAGGAAGACTTAATGCCCTTTATTTTCAGCCAGGACAAATGTGCTGTGAGTGTTGTGGTCAGTCCAGTGCCATCAACCCTTCTGATGAGGATTTATAAAAAAAAATTACAATATTTGTACAATATTAAGTATTTAAAATATCAAATGTTTTAATGTTTATTTTAACAATAAAAGGCAAAAAAGTGGGAGGGAGCCCCATTTTTTTCCAGAACTGTTACTGTAAACATGCTGAAAAGATAATTATAAAGGAAACTAGTGCAGACTGTTGTTGCAGCTTGAATTGCTGCTAGTAAAGTCCAGGGTAAAGAAGCCAAAAAGGCTTTTGCATAATATCCATAGATGTTTAATTCAGCTGCACAGTGAGCTGTTCTCCTCTCAGACACACTTTCTCCCCCAAGGTCCCACTCTCTCCCACAGGGGCCTCCTGGCTGACCTTGGTCTTCAGGCAGTATCAAGGTGAGGCTCAATCAGGGAAAAGGAGGGAGAACCTCAGGAGCACCTCTGTTCAGGCATAGGAACATAGGGGAAGGAGCCAATGGGGTGTAACTTAGGAGAAGCCCCTCCAGGGCCTCCACAGACTGTACACCCTAGTATTTCACAAGTGACTTTTATCTGAATGGCTCAGTCCACATCAAAGAAAACAACATGGCATTAAAGCGCTTCACTTCCAGAACTGAGAAGCTCTGATTAAATGTCATAAACTGTAACCTTCCTTGTTATTTTTTCCAGTTTGGTTTTGGTTTGGCTTTGGGGTTTTTTTGGTGGTGTTTGGTTTTTTTTGTTTTGTTTTGTTTTTTTGAGGAGGGTTTTTTTTTGAGGGTTTTTGTTTTGTTTTGTTTTGTTTTGTTTTTGTTTTGCTGATATGTAGATGTTTTGCCACTTTCTTTTTTAAATGAGAACAATTGAAAAGCTGTGAAGATTAAGAAGGAAATGTTTTGTGCCAGTACTCATGAGGTTCATTCTGGGAAATAATAATTATAAACCAATTTTTAGGAAGATAGGGGAAATGTTTTCAGACATGTAGTACAGTACCATATTCTGCTTTCACTTCCATAAATGCAGCTGTGCTGAAGTCCTGGAACATCAAGAATACCATGTGTATTCTGTTATCTCATTTTGCCTATGCCTGGGGATGCCTCTGAATGTGACTATATGTTAGGAACCAGCAGAAAATCCCTCTTTCCAGGGATAATGAATCTGACTAGGTCTAGTCCCTTACTTCATATGAAGCTCCGGCACAGCGCTGAGCTATTCTCAGTCTTTTGGAAAATCTTTTGCAGGGTAAGCTGGACGGCACCTTGATAGGTCTTGTGAGCGAGGCAGAGATGCAAGAAGGGAGAGTTAGGGGGGTATGGTAACTGTGTCATAGCAACCCTCAGTTGCCAGTCAAGGCAAAATGATCCTCCACCTCAGGCAGTGTCACCCTCCTCCTGAGTTTTTGACTAGAGGAAGCACTGAACTAAGCACACTGCTCACCTTTACTCATTGATACAAAATAGGGGGTGTTTTATGCATGTACATAAAACACTTATATGATTCAGGACCACATTGTGAGGTTTGAATCCTGCCCTGCCATCCTGTAGGAAGTGATTAAACCCCAGTCCTTAGGTTTTGTGCTTCTGTTTACCAAAGCACTTAATTTATTAATCTGAAATGCTTATACACCAATGCACACAGTATAAGAAACAAATAGGATGAACTTGAAGCACCAGTCTGTTCCAAATCCTGTGACGGCATTGGTGCTATTTAGATGTGGTGGGATGAGTCCCACAGGCTGCTCAGGAGGGACAGGCAGGGCAGGTGAGGTGGAGGAGTTGCACTGTGTGTGAGGGAGATGTGTGGCTGTACAGTCCTTACAGTTAGAAATTACATATCTGGGAGCTTCTGGGTAAGGAATAGTGGGATTGGAAAACAAAGTAAATGTTGTAGTGGGTGTCTACTATGGGTTGCCCGGGCAGAATGATAGGACTGATGAGTTATTCTATAGTCAAGATAAATATCTGGATCCACAGCCTTTGTCGTTATGGGAGATTTCAACTTCCCAGACATCAGCAGGGAATACCATACTCATGTGACAAGCAAGTCTGGGAAATTCCAGTAGTTCGTTGAAGATAACACTTTCACAAAAGTACTCAGTGAGTCAGCTAGGAAAGATGCCCTCCTTCCTGGACTTACTTGTGACTAAAGAAGGACTCAAGGGGCATGTGGCAGTATGTGACTGCCTTGGCCACAATGATCACAGAATGGTTTAAAATTGTCACAGAAAGTGTTTAAAATTGTCACTGTAATGAGAAAAAAGGACATTAGAGTTTCTACCCTGGACTTCAGGTGAGCAAACTTTAAGCTATTCAGGGAGCTATTTAGCAGAGTCCTCTGGGAATCTGCTTTTGTGGGCTTGGGGGTCCACAAGTGCTGGTCAGTTTTCAGCAACTGCTTCTTAGAGGCACAGGAGTGTTTTGAGCAGACAAATCCCCTGTGTTGTAAGTCAAATAAGCAGGGAAGGAGACCAGCTCATCTGAACGTGGAGCTCAGAAGGAAAAAGAAATAGCACAGTCTCTGGAAGCAAGGTCAGGCTTCACAGGAAGATTACAGAGCTCTAGTTTGCACATGCAGGGAGAAGACATGTAAGGCCTGTCTCTACAACTGGTAACCATCTTGCTGTTACTGTACACTGTCATCAAGTATTTATTTAAACAAAGTGTAAACTTATTTCTATTTACATAGCTGTCAAACCAGCAGCCTTCTCTTTCCAGGAATAATATTTAGTAAAAAGAGGGACTGGTCTGTGTTTGGAGTACCTTGTGCCCACTACACACTCTGCTAGAGGGCTGGTGAAACAGAATTTTAATTGGAGAGAGATCTGTCAGTGCAAATTTAAACACTGGTATCTTTGGCTTTCAGCAGGTTAGCAATAGAGTGGCAGGGTCCCCAGACTGACTCCAGATTTGTTACTGTCTCTTCCATCAGCTACAGCAGAGAGGAAGAGGCAGAGGGTGTTGCTTCTCTTGATGATAGACATTATCTTACTCTCTAGGCCAACCTGTGGATGCATCCGTAGCTCCTGTAAGAGCATGTGCACAGCATGTATCGCCAATTAACATCTTAGCTCAAGGGATAAAGGCTTTTGGTGAGTATTCAAGCTTCAGCCTTCTTGATAGCTTATTTCACATAGAGCCTGTGGCTGCAGGGCACAGTCTCCTTTTCTTATTCGGTGATAATTCTGAGAGCTTTGATGTGGAGTAAATTTTTCTTCTGTGAATTATACTCATTAATTACAGGCGTGTGAAACAGCTGCATATAGTCCATTTTGTGGTTTTACATTAGCTGGATCTATTGTTCAGCTCATACAAAGATGGGTGGCAGGCACTGATGGATGTTACACTGTAGTACTGCAGCATAGGTGTATGGTGTGTGATTTGCACCAGGCTTCAAAGGTGCTAAGCTCACCCTAAAAGACTGTATTCATTAATTTGCCCAGTATAAATAATTTTAGAAGACTTTGGCTGTTAGCTGCAATCCTAGAGGAACTCCAGCTGAAGATTTAATCTCTCATAAGCAAATAAATAATGCAAAACTTGGAACAGCTTGCAGCAAACGTTGTAATAGCAGTTCTTCCAACCTGGAGGCTGACGTTCTAACATACCATGAAGATAAGTGAATTCCATTTTAAATTATGGGATTTGTATATAATCTTGGATTACATATATAGTATATATTTATAAACACACACAAACACATGTATTTATGTATAATATATCTATATATAGTTGTCCAGGTCTAGGGCAAATGTGTTAAAGAATCTGCAAAGGAGGGCCCCTCCAGAAAGCAAAACCCACACAGCCCCTCCCCCCAACCGGTTCAGGAAAAAATTCCTTGGAGAGAGGTGGAAAGAACCTGTTTATTTGACTGGCCCAGCACCCCCAGCACACAAAATGAACAATACCCGATGACACCGCTTTAAGAAAGATGACAAAATCAGAAAGTCTCTTTCAGGGGTGGTTGCTCTGTTCTCAGTCCCTCCAGCGCTGGGGCAGCTGCTGCAGCCGAACCTTTGGTGTTCCCAGGTCCCAGTCCGGAGCAGGTTCGAGATGGCCACAGAAACAGGAGAGGAGAAACAGTCCAGGAAGGAATGTGGACTGTTTAGCTAAACTAGCTAATAAGCAGAGGTGAAAGCAGAGCAGAAGCAAGAGCAGAAAAAAGGGAGCAAGCAAAAGCAGCAAGCTGAAGCAAGAAGTGCAAAACAGCCCTATGTACCACTCATCTCTGTGTCCCTGATAAGAGAAACCCAAACAAAACTTCCACTCTTCAGAGCTGGTCTTAAAGGCACAGAACAGATGAATGGGGATACAAGCATCATAACGTCACCCCAGGACAATAGTGTATATATATGTGTGTATAGTCTTGAATGTAAAATTGAACACCCACCTACTTGGAGGTCCCAAGCAACACATAACACTTATTGAGCCATTGCACACTCTTTTGGCAAACTCTGGAAATTTTTAAGAATCTTGCATGGAAAAAATGCATATGTGCTAGCTGAGATGGAACAATAGCTCCTTCTTACTTAAATGAAAAGATGTAAGAGAGGACTATGTGACTCTGCCATCCAGAGGGGCCTGGACAAGCTTGAGAAGTGGCCCATGAGAACCTCATAAGGTTTAACAAGACCAAGTTCAAGGTGCTGCACCTGTGTTGGGCAGCCCCCTGTGTTGGGTATCAAAGCAGGGGATAAACAGATAGAGAGCAGCCCTGCCAAGAAGGACTTGGGATGCCGGTGGATGACAGTCTGGATATGAGCTGGCAAGGTGCAGTTGGCTGCCCAGAAAGCCAAACATGTCCTGAGCTGCATCCAAAGCAACATGGCCATCAGGGCGAGGGAGGGGATTCTGTCCCTCTGCCCCCCTCTGGTGACACCCCATCTGGAACCCTGCATCCAGCTCTGGGGTCCCAGCACAGGGAAAACATGTGCCTGTTGGAGTGAGTCCAGAGAAGGGACACTAATATGATTAAAGGGATGGACCACCTCTCCTATGAGGAGGGGCTGAGAAAATTTGGGTTGTTCAGCCTGGAGAAGAGATGGCTCCAGAAAAAGCTTGTTGTACCTGAATACCTAAGTACTTGAATAGGAGACTGCAAGAAAGATGGAGAGGACCCTTTTACAATGGCAGGTAGTGATAGCACAAGGGATATAGGCTCCAAACTGTAAGAGGGTAGGTTTAGATTAGCTGTTAGGAAGAAATTCTTTACTGTGAGGGCAGTAAATTCTTTAAGTTAATTAAGTAAAATTAATTAAGTAAAATCATTAAGTAAAATTCTTTACTGTGAGTGCAGTAAGGTTCTGGAACCTTAAGGTTCTGGTTGTGGATGCCCCATCCCTGGAAGTGTTTAAGGCCAGGTTGGATACCAACCTGGTCTGATGGAAGGTGTCTGTGCCCTTGGCAGAGGTGTTGGAACAGATTATCTATAGGGTGCCTTCCAGCCCAAGGTGTTCTATGATTTCTTTGTCCCTGCTTCTACTCAGCTACCCAGGAGAATTTTCTTGCCTATTAGCTAGAAATATATTATTAAAATACTGTGTGATGTTCAGATGAGATTGGTGATATGTTCCATCTTGAAGAACCACAAAAAATATCCTTCTTTTTATAGAAATGCATATTTAGGCTGCCCCATGTGTAACCTGCCATTCTGACATGGTAAGAGGCCATCCAGTCTTACAGATGATGTCAGTGCCAGTAAAGATAACCAACAAAGTATGTGGAACTGAGATGCAATGCTCTGCGTGAAAGTAGAAAAGCCTCACTAAAACTAAACAAGATTTATGTATCAAAACTTTCTGAAATGTTCTGCAAACATTTACATTCTTTTCTTTGCTGAATAAGTAGAGGCCAGAATAAATTCTTCATTTCTATTTACTTTAACATATTTAGCAAAACCCCTGCTAGTTCTCCCCAGGTCCTAATTTGCCAGCTGGCATCAATTTAAGGCCAAAAATAATTAAGTATATGGGTAGCAGCTCTTGGCTGACCTAGTCTGAAGCTGAGCGAAATTAGGAAAGAGATCCCCTGATCTACACTCTATGTAAAGCAGTCAGTGTTTTAAAGGCAAAACTCCCTTGAATTCCCAAAAATGCATAAATAGCAAAACTGCCTGGGAAGAGGGAACTTCCTGAAAATTGTGCTCAAAATATCCAAGCCTGGGTGTTAGGTAGCAAGCAAATGTGTTTACTTTTGTCTGCAACTTACTGAGTTTCCTGGATTTGCTTGGACCAGAATCTGTTCAGTAATGCCACAAAATATTCTGTGAGGCCCAAAATATAGTTTGGGTTATAGCTGAAGAGGAAGACTGCTGCACTCAGGATGCTGTTACAAAGTAGTTCATGGAGGGCATCAGAAAAGGCAATGTTTTTTCTAAGTGATTTCTTAAACTATGATTTTGTTTACTTTATTGGCAAGTCTAATGGGAGTTGGCAACAAGGATCCTGCTGAGGAATGGGCAGCAAGCAAAACACAGGAAAAGGGTGTAGGAATTCCTCTTCTGCATTGACTGTTTGAAGCATGAAGAATGGAAAAGACACGACCAAAGGAAGCACCATCTGCCCTTGAATTAAAAAGAGGAAAGGAGATCCTAAAAGAAATGTGTTGCCCAGGTAATAGGATGAATAACAGGGAAACCAGCATTGTCCCCTTGTGTAAATGGAAGGTATGAAATTGTAAAATGAAAAGTTTATGCATGTAGTTTGAACTTTGCCTCCTTGGGTGGACTGAATGAGCATAGTCTCAGCCTATATTTTTCCATGGGGCTCTCCCACATGTGATGGCAGGACAGCACTCATCTATTTTGATGTTCAAGATGTGGTTTTCAGTGGCTTTCACTGCTCTGAGTGTTCTATGTCAGTGCTTCAGAGGCCCATCTCTTCCTGTGTCCTTCTCATCTCTCCTGAAGAAGACACCATGGATATGTAGAGTGCTCTGGAGTTACATGGGAGCCTTGGCTCGGTGGGCGTTGGGCCTTGGCAGAGGGTCAGGAAATGAGTAACCTGCAAACAGGTCCTTTGTCTTATCTTTCTTTCTGAATCATCATGGAGATAGACAAAAATTTTACCTTGGTGGCTACATAAAGATGGCAGATTTCTGTGCCTGTCAGAAAAGGACTGTTTAACTCATTCTGTAATTTCCTAACCAAGACAACCACTTCTGAAGCAACAGCTGCTGTGGTAACGGGCTAACTAGTAGGTCTCAAAGCAAGCCACACATGAATTAAACCTGCATTTTTAAATGAAGAGAATACACCACCTTTTCAGACATAGAGGAAATGACATTTTACAGTCTTGCAGAAATGTGTTTTATTTTCATTGGGTTGGGTTTTTTTTCTGAACATTTCCATCAACATTCCAGGAGAACTTAGGAGGAGACAAAGTTTGTAAAGCTTTCCTATGGGAAAAAGTAAAGGAATCATTTAAGATGACTGCATTAAACATTACAGGCATTACAGGTACCACTGACCTGAGCCGCAGTGTAAACTATTGAACAGAGCTGTCAAACACCTTTTGTGTTTCTTTAGATAGAATAGCTGTTTTCATACACCTGATATATTTCAAAACTTTTTTCCCCCCTCCTAAAGTGGTTGAAGCCAGCTTGGCACATTGGCAGTCTGAACAGAATTCCAGAGGTTGGCATGTGACTGTGGCCTGGCTATGCCAATGTTGACTCCTTCCTGCCTTGCTGGGGCCACTTACTCTTCCGCACTTCCCTTTTCTTTCTGTGGCTGCTGACAGAGACTGAGCCTGTGGCCTAGACATAGCAGAGAAATTATGCAGTGACACAGACATCCATGTGTCTATGAAAATTATAGGTTATTGTTCTCTGTGTGTCAAACCCTGACAATCGTCCTTCATCCACTACAAACATAACCTTCTGCCAGGAACAAAGCAGCATTTGCAATAAATTCAGGGAAAACAAAATGACATGGTAGGAGAATTTTTTTTTTTTTTTTTTAAGGAATGATGTTAAGTCCTCTGTTTGGCATCTGTGCCTGCTCATTATTCCAAAAAATCTTGCAAGCTCTGGACAGGCTCAGAAGGAACTAAGATTGTTTATTTCTCCTTATCATAGACTTTCTGCTCTGGAGAGGGCCACAACACCATCATCATTTTTAAGAAGAAAACCAGAACTTCATCATTTAGATCTGGTTTTTTTGTTGGAAGACTTGCCAGGCACAAATTGCTCCCATCTGCTCTAAGAGTGCCCATTGTGTGCTACCAATGTAGATAGTTTCACTTGTTTCTGTGGGTTTTGTGAACCCTGAGTGGGTTTGGAATAAATCAAAACTTGCACCAGAGCTGTGTGCCAGATCAGATAACCTAATGAGAGCTCCCAAGTCTTCCTGTGAGCTTTACCTGTCCTTAACCTCAGGGACACTGCCTGAGGTAGCCCCATAAAACACTGCTGCCTTTGCTTCTTAACAACCAGCAGGCATAATTAAGAGGGCCCAATTGCAATGTGTGGATGGGGGATGAGTATTTTTAGCTTGGCTGATTGCAAAGGTCATCTCTAAATGAATGTTTCTGACAGTCTGCCACCCTTTTTCTTTGGGAATGTGGTTGTCCCAGTTTCCCTCGCCAATGAATGAAGCTCTGTAAGAAAAATACTCAAAGGTCAAGATAACCTCTCAGTATGTGCAGTTTTCTCCATGGTAACTATAATGGAATGGTTGGTGTAGTAGTGGTATCCAACGTGGGACTACATGTGATAATAGACAATTTTTGAAACAAGTCTATCTGTATTTAAGAAACAGACTAATCTACTAGGGAGTGTATCTACTGCTTCATATTGCCAAAACAAAAAATATTAAAACTTAAAGAAAATCTAACCCTGTACAACTAGTAAGCAAAGGTTTTATGGAAAAGGAGCAGCTGGCAAAAAGAAAAAAAAATTTAGAAAAAAAACCGTGAGAATTCTAGGGAGGTTAATTTTATATATCTTGCTAAAAAAAATCAGAATTTATTTTGAATAATTACCCTCCCCCAGATCTGGGAAAATTGCAGTTCTCTGGAGGCCTGTAATAGGTCATGTTTGTTTTCTGTTCTTTGGGACATAAGTGATATTTAAGTGCAATAACTGTTTTTTCTGGCTCTGGAAAGCTGTACTTGCTGGGACAGTCCTTTGGGTGAGGCATTTTATACGGATTAGAATAGTAAATTTCCACATTGCAGTCTTCTTCACCTCAGACCCCAAGTGCACACTGCCAAACACAGGGTTGGCTGTTTTGGGGGTTTGATACTGGCTAAAAGGCGGGCACCCTCAAGAAACCATTCACTCATTCTCCTCTACTACAGGTTAGCAGAGGAGTGGAAAAGAAAAAATCTGAAAGACTTATAGGGTGAGATAACAATTAGGAGAAAACACTCTAAGGGTAATACAGGCTTAAAACTTAAAAGGCAGAAATAAAAATTTATTAATAGAATTAAAAGAGGAAAATGAGTAGCAACATAAACATTTAGAACACCTTTCCTTCCCGCCCTCAAGCCTTTCTTTCTTTCTTACCAACAGCGCAGGGAGACAAAACATGGGGTGTTTTGTCAGTTTGTCACTAAGGAGACCCTGGGGGGTATTCCCTGGTTTAGGAAGACACAAGAAGCTTCCCTCAAAAAGCTGTTAAGACCCCACTGGTTCCTTCCACTGTTCCTATGTCCCTGAGCCACTCCCTCCTTATTTCCTGATTGACCCTTATCTTTGTACTGCCCCAAGACCAGGTTGATCCCCAGGTCCCTCGGCAGGAAAAAACTCGAGTCCCCCCATGAATGTGCCTGGGACCCTGAACATCTTACCACATGGCTGAATTAAACATCTGTGGATATTATGAAAAGGCTCTTTTTGCTTCCTTACCCTGGACTTTACTAGCAGCTATTCCGGCTGCAACAGTCACTTCTGAAAATCTTTCTTCTGTTCACTTAGGGAGTGAGCAGAAGAGCGCTTCTCTTCTGCTATGTTGTGGTCACAGGTTGCAGGTAGACATCTACATCTCCCCATGCACTTCATGAATTACAGTGAAATAGTTTTTTGTACTTTAGTTCTCACCACAGCTTGCAGAAGAATCTCAGCTCTGACACTCAGAGCACCTCCTCCTCCCCCTCCCTCCTTTTCACTGCCCTTAGCATTGCCATGTTGTTCTCCTCACATGCCTTCATCTTTTTCTTTTCTCTGACTTGGGAGAGAATTGGTGTCCATAGGTTCATTTGTTCTCAAGTTCTATCACTTGAAAAGTTTTTATAGAGTTTTGCAGTGCTGAAATGTTGATCCCGTATGAGCTCTACATCAGGCAATTGCTCGCCATGCCCTTCACTGCTGATCATGGGGTCCCTGCCGACCCCTTACAGGCCACACCAGCTGCCCTTGCCTTTCTGGTTAAAAGCAACTAAATAAATAAAGTTCATTGCAAGTCATGCCAAGATGGCAGCGGCTGCACAATCCTGGCTGAGCTGCCCGACTGTGCCACCCTGGCCACATGGCCGCTACTGGCGCTCGGATGAGCCAGGATGGGCACTCCTGGCCATGCCAGAAGACTTCCCGGAGGCCACCTCCCTACCCCTTGCAGGAAGAAAGAGGGCTTGCATGCATTTTTTTCATTTGTAAATATGTGCTCACAGAGGCGTTGCTAACTTCTCTGATTGGGCTAGCCAAGATGTCCGTCGTCAGAGCCTTCAGGCATTGGCTCTTCTGGACACAGTAGAAGTTTTGAGGAGCTTCTCTTTCAGAAGCAGCCTCTGTGGTTTTTTCTACATCCCCACTAAAAGCCAGGTTGTATTAAACTAACACAGCTGCTCTTTCCATGCTTGCGCTGATCTCCTGGGTGGAACTTGTGTAAAATTCCCTTATTTCCTTGTCTACCTTCCTTCATTTCTGCAGTTCATGAAGAATCCTAAATGGCTGCCCTGGTATTCTGTTGACTTCACAGACATCTCTCTTTGACGGTTCTTCCAGCAGCCATGTCTTTAGCTAGGAAAGAAGGGAAGAAGTAGCAGTTCAGGATTTAGTCTTGAGTTTTCCTTTACTCTCTACAGTGATGGATGAGGGTTTCTAATGGTTGTCTTTCAGTGATTTTAACAGACTTGGTCTCACAGTAAATCATGCCATGGAATTTAACATTCTTGCCCTCACATATTTTAAGGAAGTTCCACGATGGAAAGAGGTTAATTCTAGATGCAACAGCTTGCGTGGTATGTCTGCTACCCTCAAAGGCTCTCTGTTTAGACAAATATGAAACTATGAAAAAACTCTTTTCTATTATCTATTACCTTCTATTCCTGAAGGGGAAGGCAGCACTTTTCCATGTTTACCTAGAAATCTGGTATCTTGCTTCAGATGCCACAGGGATTAAAGGACACATGATCTGGCCTGAAATTTTTTGTGTACACAAATGTTGGATTTCCTTTTGCTGCCACCTTGATGTTAGGGAAGAAGGCAGCAGCTCTGTTCACCTGCACTGCGGAGCGGTGGGTGCCAGCTCTTGCACTGAGACCTTCCTTGTGTTACCTGCTCACTGCTTTGAGCTCCTGAGATCAGCCCTGTAGCTTCAGTTGCTTCCAATCCTCTGTGTTTTAAGGGATGACAGGTACTTTCTGCTGTGGTTCATGGTTGCTTTGCTTCCTGCTCAGTTTTTGTCCATAGCTGTAGCAGGACACTCACGCAGGTTGAGGATCTCCAGTCCTGGATTTAGACCCAGAGGATGTCAGACCTAGCAGACAGATCAGGCAAGCAGATCTCAGTGTTTGACCTGCCTTAATTGATCCTTTTGATGTTTTTTACAGCAGTTGGAAAGGAGGCTTGCAAAAGACAGAAAATAAATGCATGACAGCAGATGAAAGGAATTTGTGTTTTTGGTGAAGCTCATAGCAAGGTCACTGGGGCTTGACATCTGGCACACAGCTCTGGTGCAACTCTGTGGGTGGGAAGACTTCCTTCCCAATCAAGGACCGAATCAGCCAGTGATGATGATGTGGTGATTTATCCAATGCCCACATAACTATGATGTGCACAGATTCTGAGATATGATTCATCTTTCTCCCATGAGTCTCAATGGAGCCTTTTGGTGCCTGGCTCAGATACAATATGCCACTGTAGTTGTCTGCAGTGGGTGGAATGAATCCCACACCAGAGCTGGGCTCCAGGGAGAAGATGACAAGGTCAGATTTAAGAGACTTGGTTACATTCCATATGACAAACAATACTTTCTTTTACATTGAATTAGTTGCCTCCTGAAGGAAGAAGGAACTCTGGGAAAAGACAACATATTTTGAAATACTGTATCTGTCAGAAACAAACCTGGTTGGGAGTAGAAAATACAGAGAAATTAAATTTAAAAGAAACATATTATTTTGAGAAAGTCTAAAGAAGTCAATTAGTTTAACCATTTGTTTGGAACAGCCAAGTAGAAGCAAGCCTTGCAGATAAGGCATTGTATTTGCAGGTTGCAAGGAGGGGTTGGGACTTGTCGCAATTGGAGAGTCATCAAAACAAAAGATGTTCAGCTCCCTGACTTGGCTTTATGTAGCCAGGCATATCCAGGACTCGAGGCAGGGCTGGGGCAGGGGACAGCTTTCATCCTTGTAAGGAATTCTTCTGGGTCCATAAAGACAGGAGGTAACAAAGACATTGCTAATAACAATATTGTTCTGTTTGGCATATAACGTTTTGGATTATAAAGGTTCTGACTGACACAGAGTAATGAAAAAGCCTAAGCTTGGAGAAAAGACTTGAAAATGGATAATTACAGTAAAATTATTTTGGTGTTCTTTAGGTTAACAAAGGAGAGTTGTTCTGGATAAAAATGCAAATAAAAATCATACCTCAGCTGGTAGTGCTGTAAACTGCTCAGAATAAAGACATTTACCCCTGAAATTTCAATAGTTCTGTGGGATTTTTTCTCTGGACGCATAATGCTGCAGCAAAAAGAGCAAAAGGTTGAGCAATTAAAGATATAATATACGTTTCTGTGAGGACTTTGGCTTGTTTTTAATCAATGAAAATCACTTTCAGCTGGTGGCACGTCAACCTGTCTTACAGAGAAGCACCTGCTCTTCCCTAAAGTGAACAGGCTTTGTTCACGAATCACCACAGTTCAGTGGCATCTCAGAACAGGTGCCATGACTTCTTCTAGCACAGCAAGACAATTAAGCAATACCAAAAAACACCCCAAATATCGCCTACAAATAAAAAGAGGAAATTAATTCGAGGACCGTTGAGTGTAGAGGGGTTGTGCCTGTGCTCTGATGCTCTCAGGTGAAGTTAGGAGGAGCGTTCTACAAGCTTGACTCCAGCCGGGGCCTGAGGGAAGCACGAGGGATCCCTTTTGCAGGGAAGAAGGGCACAGCTGGTGCTCAGTCCTTGCCGTTTCTTGCCATCTAGTGGCTTGCCAAAGAACCAGTCCTAGGCTGCACAGGTCATGTCTTTAAAACCCTCATCAGAAGGGAGGGATGCATGCCCAGGGAAAAGAACACTGAGAAGAAGGTTCTGCCCCTGCATAGCCAAGTCACCTCCATCCTCCCTGCCTGCTCTTCTCTGCCCATTCTTCTTTCTTCCCTTCAGAGGATGGCCAGGTTGCAGAGGCTTTGGTCACTCATTGTGACCTTTTCTAGGATGGAGAGGGCTTTAAAGTTTACCTTTGGTGTTTCCTGGATAACTAAGTTGGGCTTTGGCTGGCACTGAAGTGGAGGATGGTTCTTTTTGGTCCTTGATGCTCATGGGCTGGGTAGAATGACACCCTCCACACCTTCTTGATGCAGTCAGCCTGACTTACAGGTGTGCTACCCACCATACATCTGTAGAAACAGACAGATAAAATTCTGGCATATACTGGGCAAAAATTTCCTGGTGTAGGCAACCTCTCTGTGTGGCCTTCTTTGGTATTTGACATCTCTCTCTTCCGTAGCATCCACTCTTCTAGTGAGATTTTGCCATCACTTAACTATTTGGGAATAACTGTTAGATTAGGAAGGTGAGCTCGGATGTTGACATCTGTTACAAGAGCAAATGCAGATGATTGCATTGGTTTGACAGTTCACTAAATCCCCCATCTGTGGGAACTGCACGTTTTATCTGTACACTTTTGGTACATTGAAAATATTTCAAGTGTAAATTACAGAGTATTTTTTTTTCTGCAAGCAGATTCAGGTTATCAGGGTATGTTTTTAGTTAAAACATTTCCCGGAGGAAGTAGGATGCTTTGACACATTCATCCAAAAAATCCTGCAAGTAGAAAATGAAAGTATGCTTTGAAAGTCTGGTACTTTCCGCCTTAACTTCCACAGTAATCAGATAAAGTAAAAACAGGAGATTACTTTGTGTTTTTTATTTAGATCCTTTCCCATCCCCCACACAGAGAAAATTGAGTGGGATTACAGATGATTTCTCTGCCTGTGTCAGAGTGCAGTAGGGCGAGGGTTTGTTCAGAGCAGCAGAGTGAGTCCAGCAGTCAGGATTTGTCCTACCTCCCAGCCAGGAGCAGGGCAGGCAGCAGACACTGGGAGCACCTCTCTGGGGATGGGGACAAAGGATCAGCCCTCAAGTGGGGTCTGCTATCAACTGTTCAAGCCACAAATGAATAACATGCTCTTGGGGATGTGGAGAGGATGTTCATTATTATGGACAGAATGAAGGCTTACTGGCTATGATCCCAGCAGCAGGCAGTCTTGATGTGTTAGGTGCTATGCTCCTCACCCGTTTTTTACAAAGAAATGCTCTGTCTACTGACAGTGGTTCTTTTGGACCAAGGGGACAAGAGCCATCTCCCTCTCACCTCCAAGTGGCTGAGGTGGCTGTGGCTGCTGTAGTGCCCGGTTAGGTAGTGTAGACTCCTCAGCATTCATGAGCCTCTCCTATAGTTCTGTACCCTGTATATCTAGGAACATGTTTGCAGGTGGCTTTTACAGATTTTAGATAAGTTTTCAAAATTCTAAGCTAAATTTCTCTGAAGTCTGTCTTCAGGATCCATGTCAAAGCATGTGACTCAATCACCTTTGTTGGGATGGAGTTTGCTAATTCTTATGATCCCAAACCACAGAGCTTGTAGCAGAATGTATTTGTGAGCCAAGTCACCACTGAAAGAGCTCAGTTATATATTTGTCCTAATCAGTATGCATTTCTCTGGATTTAAGGTAAAAGTATATTATGAGGGAAGGGAAGGGAAGGGAAGGGAAGGGAAGGGAAGGGAAGGGAAGGGAAGGGAAGGGAAGGGAAGGGAAGGGAAGGGAAGGGAAGGGAAGGGAAGGGAAGGGAAGGGAAGGGAAGGGAAGGGAAGGGAAGGGAAGGGAAGGGAAGTTGTCTTTCTGGTTCCTTTTTCCACTGTCTTTGAAGTAGGTGTTGGCAGGCCCAGGATTGTCACAACTCTTGGTAAAATAAATGGATACAATTTGAAAAATAATTTTTAGTTGTAGAAAGTATTTTCCCAATCCATGTTTCCCTTGACATTATGGCCTTAAAATTGCTTTTATAGTATTAGGGTGAACATCTACCACTTACATAGCACCTGTACATTTTCTGAAACAATCATGGTGTTTCCAGAATTACAACTGCACAATCTTTGCCTAGCAGAGAGCACCACTAGACTATAAGCAAGTAGAACTGTTGCATGCAATAATAAATTATGCTTAGCCCTCAGATATATATTTCTCATTTTCATGTTTTAAAAACTATTCTTTTCACAAAGGAATATTAGCTCAATTCTATACATACAGAAATGAAAGCAAAGAGAGCCTGTTGAGCATTTCTGAGATTATTATAGTGCAGCCTGAGGCAGAAGGGGGATGCACCATCACAGAGCCTGAACTATTTACTTCACTTTCTGTAACAAATAAGTAGTGCTGTGACTAGAAATCCATTTTCCCATTTCTAAGAGAAATTGCCAAGCCTACACTTGGGTTTGCTGGGTTGAATTCTAAATTTTAGCCACTGACTAGTGGTCTGGTAAGATTAGTGACCCGAGTAGTGGCAGGAACTGAATTTTATTAGAGACTTGTATAAATATATATACAAGATTGTCATGATCCGTCCTTACGAATGGGTTTCGTGATGGTTTGTGGATTGATCTCAGGGTGCAAAAAAACCAGACACGGCACAGGGGATTTGCAGTAATAATCAAAACAAATGCACTTTTATTGAATGATTACAGCAAAATGCGATAGAGGGATTAAGGGAGAGAAAAAGAGAGAGAAAAGAGGGAGAGAGAGAGAAAGAAGGGGATATAGCTACCAAACGTAGAGGCGAAGTCCTTTGGTCCAGTCCAGCCAAGGATCCGCCTGTTACATCTGGGAGATCTCAAAATCTCTAGCTAACTCAGAGGTTTTTATTATAATAACTCTATTGGAAATTGCAGGGGGGGACACAGATACAAAAAGGAATATATGTTACAGGTAGTCCATGTTCTCAGCAGTAAGCAAGAGCCATTGTCTTCTTGGTCCAGTGGTCACACTTGCAACATCTGTCTTGCTTTGGTCAGCTTGCCTTCCCCCGTACACCTCCCCCAGGTTGGGGGTTTCAATCCCAGTCCTTGCAAAGTATGAGAGGGGGTCTTCTCACATAGGGGTTTCATGTCTCAGTTTTTCTCCGGTGAAGAGGCTTCTTACATCTCAGTCTCACAGCAATTGTAGACAAGTGAGGGGTCTTCTGTGGGGGGACCACCCAGAACGCAGGAGAAGTCCAGCCAGGCCAAGAGGTGGGACAGCTTCCACGGCTGTTGTTGCAAAAAGGGCACGGTGTCCCCTTCTTCTTTCATTGGGCTCAGTGTAGCATACAGCAAACACCACCTGTGAACAATAGCTTAGCACTATGCTCAGGTCTCAGGGCCCTTGGCGTGTGTAACTTTCTCCTACAGAACCAGAGATTTAAGATGGGGGGGGGGGTCTCTTCTTCAGTGGTCCCCAAATGACGATTCTGAGGCAGATGAGTGATATTTCAGACAGACTCTCACAAAGATGTACTATGTAGAACTAGCACTGAAGTAGAAATCCTGTACTTCAGCTTTCAGACAACCATTAAAACTTCCAGTCTGTAATTTCTCCTCTCTGTAGCTATGCTGGGTTTAAATGCTCTGAATCAGTGGTACTCCTTCTGATGTAGTTATCAGGCATTTTTACATGTCCAAGGCACAGTTAGGGAGTTTGTTTCTGTCAGAAGGAAATGGTGTCCTTCTGAATAGAAAGGTGAAGCAAGGGTCTTCCCTGTGCTGGGTGATGCGCTTGGGTCTCCAAAACCCCAAGCAGAGCTCCAGGCTGAGGCAGAGTGGCTGGAGAGCTGCCAGTCAGGAAAGGCCCTGGGGGTGCTGGTCAAGAGCAGCTGCACATGAGCCAAGTGTGCTCAGGTAAGCAAGAAGGTCAAAGGCACCTGGCCTATATCAGCAATGGTGTGTCCAGCAGGACCAGCACAGTGACTGTCCCTCTGTGCTGGGCACTGCTGAAGTGTTATAGACGGATAATGGGATGATTTGCTCTCGCAATTAAAAGATACTATTGTGTTGTGAATATTAATAAAAGCTTTAGTGATGTATAGTTATGTTATTGTAGTTTAGATGTCCTCTGTTCTCTCCACAGTTCCCTTTTCCCCCTGTATTGTGACCATCAGACAGCCAGGGCTGTCTAGGGCAGGTAAAAAGAAGGCTGCACGTGTCCCTTGTATGGGGCAGTGGGGAATGGATAAGCTTGCTGCTTAGGGGGTGCGGCATGGCAACACCCGATCTCCAATCAAGTTACAAGAAAGCAGTCTCCAGTGATAAATGGCAAAGAAGAACTGACTGACAGACTTTGGGAGGGGCCAGGGCTGGCTGATGCAACCCCCAGTGGTATAAAAGACTGAGCATCCATCTTGAAGACGAACTGGCCATATGGTATGCACGAGGGGCAGTTCTCGGCACTGCAGCTTTTCCCTTATGTAGTCCTTTGTTGTATTTTTATTAAGGTTTAATAAACCTTTTTAAATTTTCAAAGTTGTCTCTCACATGAAGCATGTCCAATCCTGGGGTCTCTCACTATAAGGACATTGAAGTGCTGGAGCGTATCCAGAGAAGGGAACAGAGCTGGGGAAGGGTCTGCAGCACTAGGAGTAGCTGAGGGAGGTGGGAGAAAAGAAGGCTCAGGGGGAACTTTCTCACTCCCCACAGCTCCTTGACAGGAGAGTGGAGCCAGGTGGGGATCAGGCTCTTCTCACAGGGAACAAGGGACAGGACAAAATAGAACAGCCTCAGGTTTTCAATGGCACTAGGGCAGGTTTAGATTAGATATTAGGAAAAAAGGGTTGTCAAGTTTTGGAACAGGCTTCTCAGGGAAGTGGCCAAGTCACTATAGCTGGAAGTGTTCAAAACCCATGTGGAACCAGCACCTGAGGACACTGTTTAATAGTGAACACGGAGGTGGTGCTAAGTTTATGATTGGACTTGAGGATCTTAAATGTCTTTTCCAACCTTAACAATTCCATGATTCAAGGCAGGCTATTACTGCCCTGAAATCTCTGGGCAGCAGTGTGGTTATGATTGTACTCCCTTTTATCCCATTTTACAAGGAGGATACTACTATGGAGTAATCTAGATGAAGAGTACTCATCCATGAAAAGGTATTAAGGTATCTGCCTTCAGATCAGTCAATGACTTTGCAAAGAAGTAATTTGGAATAACCAAAGTGATGAAACAGAGGCAATGATGGAGTTTTAGCATCAGTAACTATGAAACAATACAGCTTGTTCCCTACTCTGTCTTTTCAGTTAGACCTTCTCAATACCAGCTTTAAATCCTTTCCATTCTCACCTACTCAAAACAAAAGCTCAAGGAATTTCTCCTCTGGCAGCCCAGCATTATCTGTTAAAAATACAGACTTCAGTTATCAACAGCTAAAAATCTAAAATAATAGCTGTTGAGGTACAGCCAATTGACCATGCTACAAACTCGGCATCTGAAAATCTATAAAATGAATTTCTAAAAGTTTATCACACACAGGAAGAGATAGCAAACCAGAGACTACAGAGATTGACAACATTTATTTATTTACTTATTCCCCACTTCTATTGACTTTTCAAAGAAACCCACCACAAATACCATCCAAGTTGGAATATACTAGTATGATATCACTGTTAAAAAAAATGGCATGAAAAAATGTATAGTTGAAGGCTATTAAATTCTGATACATCTGGATGCTCACTTATTATTCTAGGACAGTGGAAGTACAGTAGACATTCGGTGATAGCTAATTTGCCAGCTCATGAAGACAAACAAGAACTGATCAGTGCATCTGCCTTCTCTTTAAAAGCCTATCAGCAATAAATAGATGGTGTCATTGTGATGCAGGAACTTTGTTGGTCTCTCTCTTTGTGGTCTCTCTCCTTAGTTGGCCTTCTGGGTTTTCATGATTTTAGGCTACTGGATGGTTGGGGAGTTTTGGCAAAAAGAAACTTTGAAAGGTGAAAGTTCTATTTATTAGAAGAGGCTATGTTTAAATTTTACGCTTTAATAGATTATCACCCCAGTTTCATGCCTTAATGTCTAACAGCAACAGCATTTTTTTTCCCCAAAAAAAGGGACTGTTATGAATGCATTATAATAAAAAATCAAATCTTTAGGTGGTAACCTATGTTATATTCAGCTGTTATATTAAAAGGTATCACCTGGGTTAATTACATAACACCATGTTAGAATATGCCTAAAATAAGAGTTTTTAATTAACTATGCTGTGGCTTAAACACCACTTTTCAGACATAACTCCACATTATTTCTGAAAATTTTAATATATCTTAAAAATATACCAATTAAAATAAATTATTGTTATATATTTCTTTATATCAAAGAAGAATCTTCAAATTTACAAAAAGCCAGTCCAGAGGTGTGTCCATATTCCACTAGCGAAGAACTTAAAGTAACTGACATTATTTCCAAATAGTTAACTTCTTTCAACATACAGTTTATTGCCTGCTCTGTATTTCTTATTTGGCTCACAGAAAGAAGAACGTTTTGTTTCACAAGAATGTCTCTCGACAGAGCGGACATGTGGATTTGTTGCTGGATGAGAACCATTTGTACTGAAAAAGAGAAATACATTTGTTTAATATACGAAGGCAAGCTGAGTACAGAAACACTAGTACATCATCAATAACCATTATTGCCAAGGATCTGTGTTAAGCTGCACCAGGGCAGGTTTAGACTGGACAACAGGAAGTTCTTCACAGAAGTAGTGACTGGGCATTGGATTGGGCTGTCCAGGAAGGTGGTGGAGTCACTGTCTCCATGACTGAATTATGACACTAAGTGCTACATCCAGTCTTTTCTTAAACATCTCTGCAGATGTTTAAGAAAAGACTGGATGTAGCACTTAGTGTCATAGTCCAGCTGACAAGGTGGTGTTAGGTCATAGGTTGGACTTGATCTCAAATGTCTTTTCTAAGCTAGTTGATTTTGTGATTCTGTGAATGTAACTATCAAAACATTACCTACACTTAAAAAAACCCCCAAGAAACGGTAAAAAAACCCTTTTCACTCACACATGTATGCATGTGTGTATGCATATATGTATTTGTATATACACTTATTGGACATACACTGTGTAGCAGCTCTTCTTTCATTACCTGTCCTTACATCTTAGTACAAAATTCACAAAAATAACTTATGAGTGCTGTTAATCCCAGATACTCCAATGACAACGTGGAAAATTGTTGGTAATACAGTAGAAGTTTCTGGTTTAAACTATATGGATAGTCAGGCTGGATGGGGCTTGGACAACCTGGTCTAGCAGAAGGTGTCCCTGCCCATGGCAGGAGGATGGAACAGATGAGCTTTAAGCTCCTTCTGACCCTGCTCTATGATTCTAGGGTATTTTGCCTATTTAAAAAGATTTACTCCAAGGTACTTACCAAGCAAGCTGAATGAAACTTCTTCTTGCATGTTCTGCAAGCTTTTTTGGGAAGAGAATAGTTTGAACCATGAATGACTGAAAAACAGATCATGCAATCTTCAACGCCTTCAAAACGTTTATCCACATTATTTTTCCACAAAGATAAGCCTTCCATAATACTTCCATTCTAAAAGAGGGAAATGAGCTGTTAATACCGGAGAACTCCTTTGAACTATTCCTGTTGTAGTCATGAAAACATGAAGGAAACAAGGCCTGAAGGATTTACAATCTGAAACTACATGCAATACATGCAGTGCATAATTTCTAATACTCTGATCTACAGAAAAGTGAGTATTCAATAGTGCAGGAAGAGCATATTCAGGAGCACTTTCAAACAGATTTTGAAATTTTCAATCACTGCTTTGTTTTGGTCTAACCACAGATTATGCCATTTCAGCAACCATCAGTCTTTTAGAGAATTCCATGGATGGGGTTTTTGGTTTTGATTTTTGTTGTTGTCATTTGTTTGTCTGTGTTTTTTTTCAAATTATAGTTGAGATGGTACTGACACACAGGACAAACACTGGGCCATATCTTAAAAGATCTAAATTTTCAACTTGGGCTGTGGATTTAACAGTAGACTGATCATTTTACCTCTGTTGATGTATCTGGAGAAAAGCAGATGGTAAGAGTGACCCAGTTCTACAAAGGTTTGCAATCTAATGAGATCTATTACACAGATCTATACAATACTGCATTACTAGGAATGTTTTTCTGCTATAAGGACTTATTAAGTTTTCAAAACTAAGAACTTTATTGAAATTCACCTGATGTGTAAGATATGTGCTTAACTGTAGCATCCAATTGCGCCACTGCTGTACAGCTACACCAACTCTCTTTCCACTCTCAACTGTTATGCATCCCAGTGGATAATTTGATGGAAGCTGTATTATTAGTTCAATAAATATATCATCAACAGAATAGGTTGCAATGACTTCTCGTGCTGCAGACCGAGCTTTAACCTTTGAAAAAAATACACGTATTAAAAAATGCCATTCAGCATCTCTAGTCTTTGTGTATATATATATATATATATATATATATATATACACACACACACATTATAAACACATTCCTATGCATATTAAATTATTTTCTTAGATCAGGTAAACACTTTTTTCAAGGAAAACAAAAATCTATTCATATCTCAATAAACTAAAAAGGAATTACCAGCCAGTTTTCAATCTACTGATTGATTACATCTTTTAATAAATAAAAAATAGTATATTGATAGCAGTACCTCCCACTTCCTCAAATTCTTCAACATCCTAAAATCCATTCTTTCAAGTTTTTTGCAAGCAGAATATTAATAAACATCAATTTAATTTATTGATACCAAGCAAAATTATGTTTAATCAGTCATTTAGAACAACAAAATTGCAATCATATAAAACAGAACCACAGTCTGGTTCTGAGAAGTAAAATTTCCTGAAATGTTTGCAAAAAACTCAAGTAAATTAAAAGAAAGGACAAAAAGTCTTACTGTCATGCCATTAAATAACTGTGTGCTAGTCTGAACAGAAGATATTTCCTGCGAGGAGAGCACACTGCTGACATATTTGCTTGTGAATTTATCCACAACATTGAAGACACGCTTCTCACAGCTATTCCACCACAGCCTCACCATGGCTGGCAGATCTTTCAGTGTTATATGGTACACAGAGCAGGCCAAGTGTGGGATCTGGGATGACAGCCCCCCAGTCCCTGGGAGGGAAAGAAAAGGTGTTGAAATACTCTTAATACATTAGTCACGGAAGTTGGTGCCTCCACATCACATACAAATTTCTGATTCCAATACAATTGTGGTACCTGGAATTTCATGTACATGTTCCTACTATTGCAATTCTAAGGGCCTGTTTGACTCAGCCCTTCTTCACCAGGCTGGTTTTTTTGTTCCTTAGCCTGATACTCCACACCTCAGAATTCACCTTTTCATTTAGAGACTGAACTCCAAGTGGACACCAGGAATCAAAAATAATTTTATATTGTAGAAATCACAAAACACTCACTTTGGAGTGAAAACAATAAGGTGTTTGGAGGACAGCTGAGCTTTGCAAGCATGTCGAGTTCCACCAACAGAGGTTCAGTTTGGATATTAGGAAATAATTCTTTGCTGAAGGAGTGAATAAGCATTGGAACAGGCTGCCCAAGGAAGTGGTGGAGTCACCATCCCTGGAGGTGTTCAAAAAACACACTGACAGGGCACTTTGTGATATGGTTTAGGGGACATGGTGGTGTTCAAAGGGTGAACTTGGATGATCCCAGAGGTCTTAATGATTCTATGATGAGTTAAGGGAAGACTTTCCCTTGGGATGTCATGTTAGTAATTCTTTCTTACTGTCATGCAGATAAATTGTTCTGCAACATACAGTGATGTCCAAGAGAAAAATTAAGAAATGGAAACTCCATTTCCTTGCTTATATCTGTGTAGGTACATTAAAAAAATTAAATGAAGGGACTTCAAAATCTAATTCCCTTTTTCATGTTTTTCAGGTAAAAAAAGCAGCATATCTTCTCTCATCATCACTGATTAACTGGGTCTTTCGAACATGACGAAAACAACACACAATTTAACATCTCAAACATTTAAAAATATATATTAAAATGGTTTTTAATATTTTGAATTTATATATTAAAATACAAGAAAATATGGAAATTTTATTTAATATTAAAAATTATCTCTAGAAGCAATGGTTTCAGAATAAATCACACATTTCTAGTGTTTTGGAATTGTTACGTTCATGATTCAATAGTACCAATGTATTATTCCTGACTTTTGTTTTTCTTGGTTTCTCTGATAAACATGTCAACTTTAGTTAAGTTTCAAATGGGGAGAGTTAACAAAAGATTATTAAACATATGTATGTATTTGTCTCTCTGTGTATTTGTTTTATAGGTAAGATTTTCTAAATAAGTATTTTTAAGAAAAACAGCTTATTCAAATATAACAACTCTCTCAAATGCACAAATAGAGTTTTTACTAACCTTTGACATCTAAACGAAGCTCTTCAGTAAAGAAGGTTTTTGTGTCCTTATTTGGAACTTCTGAAGTTGGCCCAGAAAAGACAGGGTTTTCAGGCATAAGCCTGAACAAGTGATAAAGCAGTTTATTCAAGCTTTTAGTTCTTCTAAGGTATTGTGAGTAGAGAACGCGTAGCTGGTAGCATTAAAAAAATTCACAAAAAAACCAAAACATGGTAAATACAGCTTCCTCTGTAAATAATACAAATATGTCCTTGCAGGGAGGAACAGCAACATTGTGACTCAGAAGTAGTGTTTAGAAGACAAGTTTAGTTCTCTGCACCATTTTGAATGATTAAAAGATTATAATATGTACCAAGCTTGTTTAAAAATGCAAGAAAGAGTCATCTTTTCATGAATCTTAGTTCTTCGTTGCTCTAATTTTACCATCCTCAAATACAGTGGTGCAGAAATCTAAGTCTTGTCCAATCTAAATTGGTGATTTCAGAATTTTCACTAATTTCACAGAAACAAGGGATAAGAAATTACATAATTAAAAGAAAACGGCTGGATGAAACTGAGACTGAAACTAAAAAAGTAGGTTAAGAAATTCACTTAAAAAGACTCTGAAAATATACCTGAGAAGAAGCTGCTTTAAAGAAAGCTAATGTTAACTTCCAAGTGAGAAGATATCCCAAAACAAGGCAGAACTCATCACTCAGGGGTTGAATAACTGCAAATTCTCCAACTGGAATGCATTCCAGGATGTTTTCTAGCAAGAGTTCTTGAGTGGCCAGGATAGACATAAGAGCTGCTGGAGGTGATCTGTGGAAAAATATTATCTGGAATAGTAAACTCAAATCTTGAGCACAGCATGAACTGAATTTAAGTTCATAGCCTTCCTAGAGAGTCATGAAAGTAAAGCCATGCATGCAGAACATAAAATAAGCCTTTTATTACAAGAAAATTTACTCTTTAAAAAATTTCTTCTTTTTCCCTGAATGGGAGAGTTGGTGCTTTTATCTTCTTAGGAGACAAATTTAAACTGAATGCTGATCACTTCATATGGGAGTGGTCTATGCCTGATCTGATTTAACGTACATCATGGATAGCCACTTTGCTTGCTTTCTCTGGAGTCACACCAACAAATGAGCAACTGAACAATGATCTCCTAATCACTGTTGGCTCTAGGTTGAAAAGCCTTTTGCTTCTCTGCAGTTAGGAAAGGTATTAATCATTGGGCTGAGGTTAAAAAGGAGTTTTAACCAGTTACTGCATTCTCTCTTCAAACCAGAGAATTCACGGGATTCAAGCTGTGTAAAACACAGACTTAATTTTTTGTTATGCTTCAAGTAGCTGAAATTACCTGTGCAGATACATCCTGAATACAAGTAAAAATTTGCTAAGATTTCCTAATATACAGCATTTAGTCCAGTAACTGCACCTAAAAACAACTGCAAATACTGTCTCCAGTTTTAGTACAAAGGACCAAAATATTTAATATTCTAAATATTTATAACCTTATTGTCATAGCTATGCAATTTTTTAACATCTCCTACTGACAGCTACTCTGCTGCAAACTTCAAGCTTTTAACACATTTTAAAAATATGGAAGACAGTCCTACAAAAAGTGAGGGAAAAAATACACACAATGCCAATTCCTCCTCTTCATCACCATAGGACTTGAGATCTTCATCATCAAATTTAGGCAATTCAGGCATTAATCTATAGAAATATGGAAAGGAAATCATCAGGTTTAATTTAAAAATAATTTTAATAAACTATTTTAATATATGTGATGCATAGTTCTTTGCTTATCAACATCAACATTTTGACAGACAATAAAATAAAGGCAGTTATTCCTTAACAACAACACAGAATCTTTCAGAAACATGCCACCATCTTTGGTCAAGAGCGACAGCCAACAAGCATGTATCCTTGCTCACTTCTCTTTCCAGACCTCTTACTTTTCCTGAGCCATGCTAAAATAAAATTCTCTATCAGAATAAAGCTATTGCAACTTTATGCCTCAGTATAAGTGAAAGATAATGGTGGCTGGCTTAAGCCATCTGCCTTGCAATTGCATTTTGGGGAGCCAAATGCACAAATTTTACAAATTCTGTATTGTCTCTCTGGGTATTAGAAATATCCAAGAAGTTCACAGCAATACTACCTATCTGTATTTACTTTCTTACCTAAATGAATGAAAATAAAAATATCATACTATTTAATGGTAGTGTCAGGCCCAGATAAAACCTGGAATTTTTCAGTATACATTTTAGGATTCCATGAGTGCTAAAATAAGGGCTGAAAATAAATACCTTTCTTAAGTCTGCTAATACAATTAACTTTAGCATTCATTGTTTTATATAGTGTCCTCCAAAAAAGAACACGAATTGCCCAGTTGAGGATTTTCTCCCATAATGGAACATGATTTTGCTACAAGTGCATATTCTATAGCACATACTGCATATTTTTAAGAAAAGGGGCAGGAGGGTTGAGAGGCAATGAGAGTGAAAAATTTGTTGCTTCTTACTTATGCAGCATATGGTAGACAGAAACCTGTACAGGTCGAGCCCGGAAAAGCAATAACGGACAAAGTGTGTTCAGTAGAGTCTGGAGTTTATCTGGAAGATTTGTCTTCTGGCCTGCAACCAACTTCGGTGGCAGCTTATGGTTTAAGAACTGGTCCTTTGAGATATAAGTTAGAGCTTCACCCAAAGATGATAATACAGCGTTCTGAAAAGAGCTTTCTGATGCATTTTTGGTTTCTCCTGTTTAAAAGAAAACAAGCTGTGATGCAGAATGTATGGATGATACCATAAACAAGTTCTGCTGGAAACAACTCAAGATTGCACTTGACAGGTTCCATCTAATCTTAACAATCTCTGTTATATGCAATCACTTTACTAATTAACACGTAAGTGTTAAACAAACTGAGTTGTTATAAACTCTATTTACATTATATTCCTGTAAATTCAAAAATGTGGCCTGTTCAGTTCTATTTCAAAACAGCCTGGCTGTTATCCCCTTGTCATATACTTGCCTGTGATTTTCACCAACAAGGGTAACAGCAAATTGTGAATTCCCTCAGAAAAGAATTCCTTCCATTCACTGACCAAGTTCTTAGGAAGAACAGTACTGTCAGGAACTGCAGCCTCAAAGTAAGCGCTAAGGGCAGATGCCAAGTCACAACTGACACAAGCAAAAATCTGCACAAGCGGGATATGGTAAAGCAAACGGCTTTCACTTGTTGTCTAGGAGGAAATAAACACAGAGGAAGATTCCTTAACCATAAATTTGCTTTAAAATATGTTTCACATTTCCTGTCTGCAACAGAAAGTATAATTTCAAAGACAATTAAATTGCAAGAACCATTCGAAAATTCTGTGGGTCGGGTAGGTTGGGTTAAAAATAGAAATTGTACTTCAATAGGACTACCTGAAATTAATTCCCAAGTCTCACCAATGTTAGAAACATGGATTGTTTCCATTATATAACCTTCCTTATAATGACAAAAAGAAAATTCAATGGACAACATACTACTAAAAACTGGAAATTACTGAAGTGGCTATCAGGCGAATATTTCCTCTCCCCCAACACAGCTGCTTTCATTTTATCTTTCTTCTTACTCATTCTGTCAGAAAGGAGTATCATTATCAATTAAAAATATTCCCTACTTAGTCTACACAACAAGATTTTCTTACAAGTTTGTTGTTTGTTTTTAAACAAAATACATAGTTTTAAGGCACATACCATTAGGTAAGATTATTCCTGAGACCAAGAAAGGTCACATGAAATTTCCAGCCTGCCCTTCTGAATGCACAGGTGACAGAGAGTGACAGATTCTGTATATTTATTTGATTAATCAGTAAGTAGTCATCTGACTACTAACATTACTGTCCTCTTTCCTAACAGCATTAGAATATAACTTTGATACTTCATGTGATCAGTTAGATATTGAAATGTAGACATTGCTTTTCATTCAGCTGATTTTGATGTATCATGTTAATCTATGTTTTAAAGAAATATTATTTTTCAAGATAGAGACCTACAGCAGATACATTTCAAAATTATTCTCCAATTACCAATACCATTATTAAATATCGTATTACTTGAAGAGTGAGCTGATTTTATCTCCATACACAAAAAGAAACAGGACAGTATAACTGCTTGTGCTTTTAAATCTTTGTCCAAAGTCCAACATAAACTGGATTTTGTGCAATTCTACTTATCATTGTGTCAAGAATTTGGCTGAGATTACAGTGTCATTGCCATATTCAGGGAATAATCAAAAAGGTAAGTATATTAAAAGTGAAGATCCTTCCATATTACCTCTAACCAAGCCAGCATGGAGCACATCAAGAAGTCCCACTCATTATCAGCCAAAGGAGCTGAAGAATATTTCAGCAACAAGGGAAGGTAACGCATCAACTCAATGTTGAAACCAAGCAATTGAGCACTTGCTTCTTTCAGACTGCTGTAATAAAAATACAACCAAAGCTTACATAGATGCATATTGCAGACCTGAGTATTCATATTCTTGCCTTCACTCCTCCTCACAGGACAAATTTGTCTGGCACCACAATGCTATGTCCTGTGTGCTTTTGATATTCTGTCTTTCAAAGGTAGAGTGCTACATTAGCTTCCAAGTCTAAAGAGGATTCCTAAATTACAGATTCATACATTTCTACAATTTAAACATTTGCTTAATCAATATACTTACATAAATTAGGAGTGTCAGCAATTTTAATTAAATCAATGCAAGAAAAATAATCATTTTAAAGTTACCAATTTAGGAAAAGTTATTAGCCCTCAAGTGTCCAAATACTATATCTTATATATTATAGGTTTAGATTAGCAGGAAGAAATTCTTCCCTGTGAGGGAGACCTTGGCACAGGTTGCCAGAGGAGCTGTGGCTTCCCCATTCCTGGAAGTTCAAGCCCAAGTTGGACAGATCTTGGAGCAAATTGGTCTTATGGAAGGTGTCCCTGCCCATGGCAGGGGTTGGAACTGGATGAGCTTTAAGGTCTCTTCCAACCCAGAACACTCAATGGTTTTATGATTATTTTGGAACTTTGTTACTTGGATTTTTCTCACTATAGTCAAAAAAGATAATCTCAGTATATTTTCGTTCTTTGCTGGAAGTTTTCAAGTTACATTTTTGGGTCCAGACCTTTAAAGGCAGCTAAGTCTGGTATGCAAGTTTTTTTCCTGCTACCAAAATAAGCAAACAGAACTTGGAACTGAACATCCAGCAACACCTGCAAAAGTTGGTCAGTTCTGAATACATTTGAAAACAGTTGACATCTTTCAAAAGCATTTACGAAGCTCCTCAGTCTCCCAGCCTTCCAGGTACTTTTGTGCAGTATGAGTTACTGATATACTAAGCCAAGGTTTTTACAAAAGCTTAAATATGTAATATTAGAGCAGTAGATGGCAATTGTACAGATTGATTTTATTTGAATTAATTATTTGAATTAGTCTGTATTTTTAAACACTTGTCTTAGAAATAAGAAAAAAAGTCAAATTATCTCAAAGTTGCACCTACCAGCTAAAGAGAAAGCTGTCCTCATTATCATTTTTCCAAGATATTATGATTTTCAATACTGCAGGTAATAGATGATCACAATCAATACTTCTATCCTTCAAGCAGGTGTTCAAAATGGAAAGACACCCAAATGCTCCTGTGACATAATAAAATGTAAACTCAATAGTCTTAACTATCAAGACAAACATTAGAATGTGTGTCAATAGAACTTCATTTTAATATTGTAAGACAGTTTGGATAATACCTAAGCTTTCTTCTTTGAACACTTAATCCACAAATGTCATTGTTAAATCAAAATACAATATCTTACCAAACTTTTAAAAATAAACAGCTCCTATAAGATAAGGTGATAGATTATAAAATCTAAAAAATGAAAATACCTGCTAAGATTGAAATTTCTTTGTGCTACTAAAAATACAGTAAGCTAAGCAATAATTTGGGCAGATAATGAAGACAATGCAACTGAAAGTTTTGAATTCTAATATTATTGGAATGTTAATTGGAGTTCTAGTCAGAATGTTAATTTTTACTTTTAGAGTGAAGTACAACTGTTGCATTAGTACTGTTTTCCATTTTTAAGAACTGTATTTATATTGATTTCTTGGAGAAAATGAACATTTCCAACAAGCACAATGGCAAAAAAAAAAAAGGTAAAGTATCACATATGCATAGCAAAACCAACCAAACAAACCCCTGCTTCACTTAAACAAGTTCAGCAGCAATTTTTTTCAGCTGCTGAAAAGAAAAAACACCATTGGAATGGTAAGCCTACAACCTACATCCCACTTAATGTGAATTTGGACATATACGTTCTGCTCAGGAATACCTAGAAAACAGAGAAGTAGTAGAAGGGAAGCACCAATTACAAATAAAAGGCCTCCACAACAGAGGAGGAGTGAGGATTCTTCCATTTTCTTCTGTTCAAAGTTTCACAGACACATTTGTTTGCCTCACTGGTTCAATTAGAAAGCCAGAAAGCCTCAACTAAGTTGAAAGAGTAGAAAACTACCATGGTAGAGATACTTAATATTTCTCTCAATTTCTGCATGTCACTAACACTGATCATTTTCACACCTGAAGAACATCCATTTGAAGAACTCATCTGAAATCCTAAGAACACTGCCAAGGGACAGATGTCCACAGTTTAAAGTAACCAAAGATAGGTTTTTCCAATTTAAGTAAGTACAGTTCTGTTACAAAATAAAAACCATACATTTCAGTTTTCATATAGACTGATCAATAAGAGTAGACACAAGTACAAACAAAAGCAGTAAGGGACAAAAACACAAAGGACTTTCCTCTTAAATTACATGTAATCCATACAGATAGAAGGACTGTATGTGAGCATTTCCAGTTTTCTTGAAAAGCAGCAAGTTTGTGAAAACTTACACCCAAATAGAGTGGCTGTAGACCCAAAATAAGTGGCTATATTCAAAGCAATATCATAATACATCTCAACTTTATCTTAGGTAATTTTCCACAGCTGCAGACATATAATGTAGTGCAGTTTCAGTTGGAGGAGTTACTAAAAAATTATATGTGTGTAAACTGTGAAAGAGTTCTGGGCAAACTATCTAAAGACTATCATGACCAGCTGACAATAGCAGTATTTTTGCATGCTGTGTAAAGCATAAATGGTTCACTGAAGTACAGTGACATCAGGATGCTTTTAATAACAGCCTAAGTCTTTTCATTTTAATTTTGTATCTGGCAGTAAGGCTTGTACTTTCTGAATGAGGCAGAAAATTATTATGCCAGTCTACAAGAAATAGGCAAACTGAGAAAGCATTTTTTATAGGAAAAACGATATTATAATAAGTATGTTTTATCTAAAACCAAACTTTATTACAAAATAATGTTCTTAAATTCTGATGAACTACACTGAGGTAAGAACATACTCACCGTCAGTGCTGGAAAGCTCTGTCTGTGTACATGTCATAAGTTTGGCCACACAATGGAAGACAAGTTCCCTCTTTTCTTCCTCAATTAAGAAAGATGATAAACACTGAAGTGTATGCAATCTGCCCTCTGTTAATGGAAGAAACCTATTCATACAAGCAAAACACCAACAATGAAAGGAACGCAAAAGCTGAACTAGGAAACAAAGTATCAGTTAGTTCGTAATGAGGCAATATCCTCTGACATAACTAATTCCACATGCTAAACCAAGTTTGACTTTCACATGCCGTACACAAGTATCTTCATTGCCAGCCTTCAGCTGTCAATGGTCAGAATCAGGATCATTTCACACTATCAACATTCACAACAAACTGCAGGTTTATAGGCAGCAGTATTAAGATACCCTTCTGTTGTCTTGAAAAGTTCTTTCCTCTCCCAGGATCCAGCATTCTCAGCACGGACCACTTTGGCCATGGTTAAGGACCAGAGTCTTCCATGTTCCTCTGATCTTCAAAGAAGAAGAAATACCCTGGTTAATATATACAGATGCTCAGGGCTCACCACAAAAGCATTTGGATGCATTCTGAATCAACACACATATGGAAATACAGTGGCACTCCATACAATACAAACTGTGAAAACAGAGCTAAGAGTTGTTTCACTTGTTCTTACATACCTGTCAAATATAGTTTGCTGCAGGTTAGCTGTACTACTCAGAGTACTGAACTCCTCATATGTTATGTGCATCTCTTCTAACATATGAAGATATTCCAGAAGCAGATAAGGAGGATTCTCCAATTCTTCAATCCATTGTAGCGAATATAACAGTTCTGCAACTAATTAAATAACAGATGTTGTTTATAAATGACTACTGACTTGCATAAGCAAGAAGTTTCAGGTCAAGATTTTGTTGATTTTTTAAAATATGTTTTTAATTCAATAAAGATATTATTTTTACATGCAATCTCAGGTGGTTCAGAGCATGAACTGAATATTTGCCATTTTATCATAACATACAAGAGAAAAAAAGCTACAGTAATCTGTTCTAGATAGTCAAGAAATTTTAAAGGAAATTAAGCATGACATGACTCCCCTCTGTTCTCCCCCTTTTCTTTAACATATATTTCTTGCAGACAACGCAGTCAATACCTAAGTCCAGAAGAAAACCAAGTAAATGTCATAAGAGTTAGCACGTAGTTCCTTCATCAGCTTACAAGACCCACACTACACAATTACACTTCTCATCATGGCAAGAATTCTGGAGATAGAATTGTTAATTTGATAATGCTGCATTTAATTTGAGTATTCTTGAAAATAAAAGGAAACTAGATTCCACCTCATGGAATTAAGAAAAGTTGTTGTCTCAAACTATGTTTACATTATGGTTAAACCCTCAAGGGAGGGATACAGTTCTTGTTGCTCACTTATGCCAATGCACAGTGTGTTTTGGCAGTGAACATATCTGAAGTTTTAAAAATTCATACTTCTCCCAGTTCAAAGTTCTATTGAGACAGGATGTATATAACCAAAAGAGGTCCCACGAATATAAAAACTACTTTTAAAGAAGACCTGAACATTAAAAAAAAAAGAAAGGAAAAAAGGCAACAAAAGGTAAAGGGATAATTTCTCATACCTGTATGCCAAACTTTAACTATGCATTTCTAATTTTCAATTCAGGTTACAACTACTACAAAATAAAATTCCTTTAAGTTTTACCATTGTAACTTACTTATATTATCAATTTCCTTTCTTTCAGAGTCATGATTTCCATGGACTACACGATTTTTCAGTTGAAGTAGTACTATTTTACTTAATAAGGCTGAAGTACACAGATGGCCTGGAAGTTTAGTTGTGCCACACAGCTTGACACTTGATCCCAGAGGTTCACAATTCATACTAAGCCTTCCTTCCAAAAGAGGCTTGTGCATCCACTGTAATATGTGCATAAAAAGAGTATGAAAAAATACTTTGATGTGTTTAACCTTGAAAATTCAGAATTATTAAGAAACAAACATGAAACATACACATTCATATCAAAAGCACAATGGTGAGGATGACCCACTCCAGTATATTAAAAACCCAATCGTACAGCAGTAATTTGGAATTGTACTGCTGCTCAGAAACAAATACATTTCTTTAGAACTCTATGTATTTTACAAGAAATTATAGGGTTACTGGTGGCTGCACGGGAAATTTATGTCCTTCCCCACTCTCTATTCTATGCATGTCAGCATTCTGTTAAAAGATAGCAAACCACATTCTTCTGCAGCTATTTGTGTCTTTCACAAAATTAATCCTTATGAAGAATTAACTTAGAGATAAAAACATCTTCACAATGTATACTCTGTCAGATAAAATTCCTGAACTGTAAAGCAAGTTGCTGGTGTTCTGCGCAGAAAAGGGTAGTTTAATGGATTTTGATTTTTCTCCAGTAGTACTGGATGGGTCCATAAACAGAGATTTTATCCTCTTTATAGACAAAGGCTGACAAGAACCTCTGCACAAACATATGGTGCTCATAAGTGCAGTGCCATGTCATAAGAAATAAAGCTTACCACCCTAGGGGACAGAGGCTTGAGGAAAGACTGACCACCCTGTACAATCCATTAACATTTCCATACCTCAGAGCACAGAGATTCATGCAATTTCCCCCATTCAATTTTGTTCGGTGTCACATGCTCAACATAAGCTCTCACAAGACATCCAGACTGTTCACCAGCTTCCATGAGCTTCAACAACAAATCACTGACTGCAGAGATCAAAACCTGAAGCCTGAGAAAAGGAGAAAACACTGCAAACAAGTTTGGCACTATTCATTAAGAGCTACCTGCATATTTTCCATTGATACAATGCTCCATACTTGCTGTACCAGGGGTGGTATAAGTTTTGCTCTACCCACTGCCTCCAATAGGCTGAAAAGTCTCAGTAATACAGGTGTCAATTAAATAAAGGCTATTATAGCACTGATCCTGGTTTGTTTTGGAGAACAACACATTATGGAACAGATGTGAATCCCAATTACCTTTTAACATCCAAAGAGGAAGATTGAACTTGGTTCTTGACCCACAGTGCAGCTTTAAGCAAAAAGGTGCTCTGAGTGCCCTGAAGCTGATGCAGAAGTGAATTTATACCAGACATCCAAGTGTGTTTTAACTTGCATACAAGTACATCTATTATAGGGAAAAGGAAAAAAGAAAACAAAACAACAAGTAGACAAGCAAAACTATCACAAACAGGTAAACTCTAATTACAAACTACAGCATATAGCAACAATCACATGTCTAAAGGTCCTACAGTAGGAAAATAATTATCTTTTCTGTGGTTACATGCAAAAACCATCAAAGGCACATACACAGCTTTCTTGTTGAAGAGCAATTTTAAATTAACTGTGACTCACAGGTAAGATTTAATTTATTTGAGAATTAGAGTGATGTTCTTGTTGTCTGCTACCATATGTCCATACAGTCTTCAAAACTACATATCTCTCTACCAAAATACTGAACATTCACAATATCAACAGTCATTTATAAAGCAGCAGTGTTTTCCAAGCTAGTACTGTCCTACTTCACTTCTATGACAACACTGAAACATTGTATTTACTTGTATTAATTTCAGTAAATGCATGTATCAATTTAACACCCTCAAATTCTGCATTCAGAGAATATAAATCAGCATCTCAGATAAACATAAACATGAGACACTGGTAGAGAGAGGCATGGATCACAATTTGTCTGGGCAACCTGGCCAATATAAATGGTTTCAAAATGTTATCTGTAAAGAAGCGATTGTACACATTTTTTCATAGACTCCCCAGATTGCAAAATGAACAAAAAAGTTCATTTGTTTTATTTCATAGACTTTAAACAACTTCTGTAACAGTCCAAAAAGTGTACAATATCATAGCCTCCAAGTTAGCTGATACTAACATTAAAAAAATCTTAAAAATCCTTGTAAACCTGTTCAGGACTTGATGCTTCGTATTAACTATGGGCACTGTAAATTAAAGCACAGATTTTCATGTCAGTTACAGCTGCAATTGCTCAATGTATGAGAAGCCAGTATTCTATCACATACTTTCATGATTCTGTTTCATGAAAAGGAAGAATTTATATGTAATCATCACCTGTGAAAAGCTCAGCTGAAGTTCTTTTTCCAGATTACCTGTCAAGTATGTTGCATCCTGCCTCTGAGCACACAGCTGGAAGATGGTAAGGAGCAAGTCTTCTGAAGATGGCATTAGCAAACAGCCTTTCACTGAGCTGAAAAAGCTTGAGGCCACATCGCAGATGAAAGATACTGATGGTTCAGTATCTCCAGCTTGAGAAAGATCCTTTGCTTTAGACAGAGCTGCTTGAAGTTTATCAATAATCCTTTCAACAAAGGTTTCACCAATCAATGATTCTATTGGGCAGAGGAAAAAGACAATATGCTTTGATTGCTTGATAAACACGACCATGCAAAGATGTCATATTACTATAGACTAATTTGATTTTTATTAACTAATTTTGAATGCAAAATAAAGTGCAAAACAGTTTCAGTCTAATGGATACCTAAACTCTTCTATTTCACAGACACCAGCCAACATTTCACACTACTAAGTATCTTTTCTCTAAGCCAGCTGAAGCAGCTTTGAAAAAGGTATTAAAGATAGAGCAAGTGCAAAGTGATCCTTCCCCCTTTTATGCCCTCCTAGCTTCTGGCAACCAACTGTGAGCCAAAGATCTCACTGTACTATTGCATATAGCCACAAACATGCTTAGATCCTTTTTCATGGGATACAAGCAAGCCAATCCCACTTCTCCTCAAACTCCACAGTATCCTGTGGCAATGAGTTCCATTATTTAATTATAAACTGCATGAAGAAGTATACTTTTCTCGGCCCTCAAGACCCTATCTAAGCATGTGTTAGAAATTCAAGTTCTTCCACTGAAAGAAACAATAATACATTTCTCATTATTTGCATTTTCTATACAAATTGCGATTTTACAACTTTTAAGCACAACCCCATCCTTAATCACTTCCACTAGAAACTGACAAATTCTAGTCTGTTTTCTTGCCTCCACAAGCAGGAGCCACTGCTTGTCTAACCATCACTGCCCGATTTCTTTGGGCATATTCTATTACATGTTTTTCAAAAGCATATAGAATATTGCAAGTGACCAAACTTGAACAAGAATATTGCAGTGACCAAAACTACATGCAGTATTCCAGATATTTGCAACATATTCAGTACATTGACTACATGCTATAATAATTTTCATTTGTCCTCTGTTCTTTTCACAGTAGCTCCTAATAAACTGTGTTCCTCTTTTACTACTCTTTTACAACCTGTCACTTACAGGGAAACACCACAATGACTGAAGATCTCTTTCTGAGTTTTACCAAGTCACAGTCTGTCATTGAATTGATACAGTTACAATTGTGTTCTTCCCATGTATACTTGTAGTATTTACTGGCTTTGGATTTCTTTTGTAATCTTTTGTATCAGTTAAGCATTCAGTATCACAACACACTGCTATGGATCTGTGAAGTTTCAGCAACAATTATCTTCCGTTCACTTATTTATCCTTTTTCCCCTTTAATTCCTGTCATCCTAGGCTACTGACCCATGAAAAGCTCTCCTATTCTCTCCAAGACAATTTGCTTAAGAAACTTAGATAAGAGACCTCATTAAAAAAATCCTTTTAGAAGTCCACATACTCTACTTTGGTTTTAATGACTAAGTCAAGAACCATCATAGCTCCTCAAAATCTCTTAGGCTTCAATCAATATGATTTAAAAACAGGTCATCCACCACCCAGCAGAAAATGAGCTCAGGAGTGCCTCTGGCTCTAGAGTCAAAAAGCAAAGTCACTGGACAATCAGCCCTAGAACATCACACACTCACAAGCACATTTGTTGAACTCTCTGTGGAGAGAAGAAAGAGGTTTTCCTGATGGTCCTTTACATCAGAAGTCCCAGTAACAGAAAAAACAATCGTAGGACATGCACCACAGTGAACTGCCTGTGAAACTTGGAAGCACTATGAATGTGCACAGCATCCACTGACACTGAAATGTCACCACAGGGATCAAAGTAAATAATGAGTTTACATGGAAAACATGAAGAAAAATTAACTCCCCTGGAAGTCTATATAAGATACTAAAATTGCAAACAAATTAAACAGGATGATATTAACAAATTAAATAGGATGCTATGAATAATAGCTATTAAGAAAAAAACCCGAATACATATACAGCATAAGACCACATACCGAGTTTTAAAGACATAAAAATAAATGGAAATGGCTGAAAAAAATTCAAAGATCCTATAAGAAAGCATTACTAAAACACCCATAGGTCCATAACAATTGATTTGGTATTCCAGTTTTGAAGGTAAATTTCACATGGTATGGTTTAAAAATTCACATTACAGCACATCAGCTGATAGATCAAGCTTACTTACATTTTCCTCAAGTTTTCAAAACTTGCAAATCTGAATCTTCTCTTTGAACACTGCCCTTGTTTAGCAATGTGGACCAAAAAAATGGCACTACTGCTGCAAGTTAGTGTTTACAAAAATAAATAGTATGTAGTAAACTGGCTTAAGTATAAAAAAAGCCCAAAACTATGAAACAAAAACCCCAACGAAAACCAACCAATCAACAATAAACTACCAGGAGAAAGCCTAAATGTTCTACATGAAGTATTCTGGAAGATCCCAAATTCTTTCAATCTTATGCAAAGGGTTAAGTGCAGCATTTACACTTCATGAACTCCAAGGATTATATATGCTTACCACTTTTAACGTGCTGTGACAACACCAAGCTCAGAAGAGTCCACATTTCTGAAGAGGCTGATTCTGATGAGGCTGCTCTAGGTTTTAAGCCCAGGTGACACAGATCATCCGCCAGCAATACCAGTCTTTCTCCAAGCGTGTCTCCTTTCAGCCAGTCAGAGACTAAGGAAAGTTTCGTTGTGCCTGAGCATGCCTGGATCACAAGAAAAGCTTTCCAGGAATCTTTTGAGGGTATTGAATAATAGAATGGTTTGGGTTGGAAGGGACCATAAAGATCATCTTCCAAGTTCCAATTTAAGTACCAACCCCCTCCCAGCAAACCAGGCTGCTCCAAAACCCATCCGACCTGGCCTTGAATACTTCCAGGGATGGGGCAGCCACAGCTTCTCTGTGTAATCCATTATTAACTATTAACTTTTATTACTAAGCACAAGATTAGTATGTCAAACTTGCACACACAGAGTGAGAATTACATCATCTGCCATAAAAAGCCTTCAGATTTTACATCTGTAACAACATCCCCCAACTTTCTTTTTGTCAGAGACCACAGCTTATGGCTGGGTCAGATCTCTATTGCAGAGTGAAACAAGTCACTTTCTGAAAATGCTTTCTTATGTTTCTCCTCCAATTATAGAGCCCTGGAAATTCCTACATTGGAGTTAGAAAAATAACTTCTGGATGACCGAGTTGGCTGAAATAAAATCTATTTACAACATAAAAACTGTTTACAGCACCTGAATTTCTTTAAGAAGAAAGAGAAGGTCACAAAAACTTTATTTTGCTGATGAGCCACTGTAAGTTAAAAAAAATCACAAAAACTCAGTATACCTAATATACACAGCATATGTGAAGGAAGATCCTGTGGTCTATGTACCGGACCGTAAGTCAAGTGTTATGAGTTCTTGTCCAGAAATTCATCATACACTTCCTATTTCATCCCATCCCAACTTAAATGTCAGTTTGTCAATATTCAGCGGAAAAAAATCGAATACTACCTTTCCCTTATAAGCACCTTGTAGGGATGATGATATAAATAATAATTTTAATTATTGGTCTAATCCCCAGCTCCATTCTGTCTAGCTTAGAATAGATGATCCACAAATCAGGAATCCCTCTGGCTCACAAAACAAACTGATCAAAAACAGATGGGACAAAGATTTTTTTGTTTTGGCATCATCATTTCATTTTTAAGAATGTCCCCAGATTTAAGTGCATTTAAATCAAACACTACTCTAAAACTGCAAGATTTTCAAACTATGGAAATTACCACTACAAACACATATGAGTCTCAAAGCTAACATCAGAGAATTATTAAAAATTACACATAACAAGAACAAAGAAAAACCTTAACCTTACCTTTTGAATTATCTGGAGAAAAATAACCCACTTAAGATCCATCTGAAAAGAAAAACAAAATTCCCCAATATTTAATAAAAATCTTTGCTGACTAGGAAGAAATAATGCCATTTTATCTGTTCTGTAGGCATAAGTAGAAACTGATAAAATTCAGTAACAAAGTTATTGATTGCATAATTTTTGTCTTGTAAATCTTTCCCACAAAATTCAGTAAGGGACTGTATACAAAAGGCTATCAATGACTACTATAAAAGTACACTGTATAAAGAACCAAGAGGAGAGAAATTCTGATGATACTTTTTAAAAATTATTTAGAGCATATAGAAAAGGACAGAACCTTTCACCCCAACACTATCATGTCCAACTTTCCAAAAACTATCTTCCTTATGCTGAACTTAACCCAAATTCATGTAGAATTATCATCCATGCAACAGTGCCAAAATAAAATTATTAGTGAACCACAGCCCACAAAAACAGTAATGACTGACAAAAATTAACATCATGTACCAGTCATACCTTTACTAAATCATCAAGAATGACTTTCCTTTCTTCGTTATTGTTGCAACAATGAAGTACACTGTATAAAATATCAACCAGGAAATGGGTGTCTTTTCTCCAGTCTTCTTTCAGCCAGGTTATTAAATTCAGATACAGAAATTGTACAGATGGACTTTGGTTATGAGCTTTCACTTCATTTTGGGATTCAGCTTGAGCAGGACTTACATTATTTCCCTGCTCTAAAAGTACTTGGAAAACTCTGTTTGAGGAAAAAGTGTTGAGCAGGGTAGAGAGAAAGTTCAAATGCTGTTCTGACTTCTGTTCATTGACATACACAATGCTCAGCTCGGCCAGGTTGCAGACTAAGTTCTCTAGAGGTTCTTTCCTTAGACGTGACATTTGCTGCAAGTCAGCTTGAATTTCAGAGTCACCATTTCTAACTTCCATGAGCTTTCGACTCTCAGTGTTCCTTTCAAATTCATCCTCATCTGTAAATCTGATTTTTAGAGATTTTCTATTGTTTGGTTTCATAGCACTCTTCGGATTATGAAGAATTTCTAGCATACCAGATATGGCAAACAGTAATTTCCTGTCAGCATCCAATCTATCAACATGAAGTATACACATTTTTAAAAGATGGCCCCAAAAATCTGTCAACAGTTTCTGGAAAACTTCATCTGTGCCATCATCATTGGAGAGTTCTGCTTTAGCTTCCCAGGAACTCAGCATTTCTGCTGTTTGATAAAACAATGGTCCACTTTGTAACTTGGGCTCCTTAAGTACGGCACTGACAAAAGGAATTAACTATAAAGACAAAAAAAATGTATTAAAGAACAGTGATCCAATTTATAAAACCATTTTATTCTTTATAATACCAAGAAATTATATAATTCTGAAAAACATTCTGGAAGCAACTCTGCAAATATCAGAATTATTTATGTTTGAACATTTTATAAAAACATACAGGATGGGAGGCACTTTTTTCCCCCATAAATATAACTTTAATTGCACAGTAAAAAGGATGATTTCATAGGAAGAAAAAAATCCCTAAATTCAGTACCTTTACTTTTGCTACACATCACTCTCTACAACTTCCTGAAAGGAGGTGGAGGTGGGTCTCTTCTGCCGTATCTCAAGTGAAAGGATGACAAGGAATGGCCTTAAATTGCAGCAGGGAAAATTCAGACCAGGTATTGAAAAAAAAAATCAGTGGAAATGTGGTCAGGTATTGGAATAAGTTGCCCAGGGAGTTGGTGGAGTCACCAGCTCTGGAAGTGCTTAAGAGACACCTGGATGAGACTCTTGGGCACATGGTCTGGGGGTGATTTTTGGTGGTGCTGGGCTGACAGTGAGACTGGATGATCATGTCTTTTCCAGCGCTGACAATTCTGTGTGTTTTTTTTCCATAAAATCTAGGGAAAATCTCAACAGAGAAGTAAATCCTCACCTAAAATTCACATTTCTCTTTAATTTTGACTTATTAAATGCACACACAACAATATTCAGTATTTCTGATTAATACCTGGTCACATATAAGCATTTGATGAACCTGGCTTTGGTCTTCTCCTTTCTGTAGTACAGCAAAGCACAGACACTCCATAAATGCAGTTATAATTGCTGAACTTTCTGAAGGACTGGCTATTGTCCTCTCACTTGACAGCCTGTGAGAAGACACAGAAGAAACCAAGTAACCCACTTTTCAAGAAACCCAGTATGAATGTTATCAATGTACCCTGAATTACCTTGTTCTGATCCAGACACCAGTATGAGAATACAGGATCACAGAGTCATTTACAGGAATCGGATAAAAATAAAGTCAATTTAGAAAGTTGATAAACCCAAGAATTTAACAGAATCTGTATCAATGAAATTCTTCATTCAGTCTTAGCTTCAGAAAAAACAGATCTACATAAACAGAGAAACCATATACAGCCTAGCACACTGTCTCCTGTTTGAGCTGGCTGTCAAAACTCTTTTGCAATTTTCCACACAATACACAGAAGTTCAGAGAATGTGACTTTTTGTCATTACAGGGAAAAAAAAAGAGGAAGAAAAAAAAAGAGGAAAAAAAAGAAAGCCACTTAAAGACAGTCTCCCCAGTTTTGAGTTGGAAAACCTGCAATTTCTTTGCTTTTTAATGAATATTAGATCACACGAATGATCACAGAAATATTACAATCATTACTACATGTAATAAAATTCTATACACTTTTCAAACAAACCCCTACATAACTCTCTTCTCCAAGAGCTCTGCTAATTTTCACACCAACATCAGCAGAGAACTGAATTTGTTTTTCATTTATTTTTTAAATAAATTAAATTTCAGCATTTCGTAAAATAATTTCTATATCCTTTTGAGTATGCAATGCACAGGTGCACATTTAAATTACATTTGATAGAAAGGTGGTTTTGAGGTATTTTAAAGGCACAAAGTACAAGCAGTTTCATCCTTTAAAATTGAGTATCACAAGAATTACAGTTTGTGCACAAAGGAAATGTCACTATCACAAAGTTAATCCCCTATGTAAGAATTACACACTGGTGAGAAGAGTGTGATTCCTAAGAGTTTCTCTTAATTATAATAATGTTCCATATTCAAATTTGTCATGGAATAAACACAAGGCTTTGACAAGGAAAGATAAGAATGCTTCATGTAAGGAAGATACCGTAAAATCAAAAGGAAAGCTGAAGGTTTAAAATGACAGGAACAGCCACAAAGGACTGACTCCAGTTTTGGATTTTGAAAATAATTTTAAAAATATAATCTCATTTATCTTCAAGTGCTTAAAGATTAGTTTCTTTGTTTCCAAACGTAAAAGAGACTGATTCCAAAGAAATAAATTTGTGGTCCATACCCTTGAATTATAGAGCTGAAAAAAACTCTGAAGTATTCCAGCTTCGGTTCCACAACGTCAGGAGGCACCTTGCTAATGAAGGGCAGGAGGTTTGGGTAGATAACAGTAGCTAATCCTTGCCCACCTTCTCGAAGCACTGTCCAGAGCTTTGGCAGAACTCCTTTTCTGGCATTTACATGACTCCAACAGTCCTACAGAAAGAAATTAACTTACTGTAAATTAAACAACAATATGTTGCCTCAGAAGAACCCCCAAGTTAGCCATTTAACCTACATCCCCATATTATAGTGAAACATGTCATTGTGAAATTTAAATTCTGTTCAGTTACTCACTTGCCAGTATCTTTAAAATCACTTTCTCCCTATTTTGGCTTGTGAAGTTAACATGATAAAACTATTTCTGCACTGTTTAAAATCAATTGACCTTTCTTAATAGCAACTGCAATTAAAGGTTTCTCTTTAATCATACTTTCATGATGCTTCATAGGAATCACTATTGTAATTAATACTGTATAATTTTAAGTTCTCATTATCAAGGCAAGCCAATGAGTTTGGAAGTATCACTAACTTCACAACTCTCTTCAAAAATTTTCTGATGGTTAGAAACTGCTTTGGCACTTCCCCCTCCCTAAATTTTTTTGTCATCTGATCTATTTTAATTATTATCATATCTATTATAGTTCAAGGTACCTATATTTACAACAAGCTGAACAAAGACCGTTAGGGGTTTTTCTTCAAGAAAACTTGTTCCAGTTCATTCCAGCAGTTGCAAAAGGGAGCTGCAGCATTAAACCTTCAAAGCATCCCAGTCTATGGCAACAACTCATCCTGCTAATAAATTCAAAGCCAGTGTTTCACTTAAAATTAAGGGGAAAAAAAAAAAGCTATAGAACCCTTACATTTGAAGGGGAAACAAACTAACCAAAAATGCACTGCAGGTCTTTTTTGTAACTGTCTTTAACAAAGAAAAAGGGTTTAAGCATTATTTGACTAACTAGTAACTACATTGGATGAAAGGGTTTCAGATTAATTAAATTAAATCCATAAAACAACTCTAATTTTCAGACATGCTGGACATGATATATTTGAAAGTTACACTGAAAGGAGGATGTACCCTTATGGAGTTCCTGTTATTAACCATAAAGAAAACCCAGTCAAGCCTGTCTTCCTAATTCTACACAGAGAACAACACTTGGTGAAAAGTTAAATTTGATGAAAATATCTCACATTACCTCAATAGTGGTGATAGTATAAAGCACTGCTTCCCAAAGAGCAGGACACACCACTGCATCACTGTCATCAATGCTGAGAAGAACAGCAGGACAAACTCTTGGTGCTTCAGCTTTCATCACCTCAGGCAAGTACTGGCAAAAAGCAGAAATCAGCTCAAAGAAAGCTGAGCGAACCTGACAGAGGCCACAGAAAGAAAAACAGAATTTGTCACTACATGTAGTTAATAAGATTCCTTTTAAAGTCAATAAAAGTTTACAACACAACATGCCCATATTTCATCACATTAACAAAGGTTAAAATATTATTAAAAACCAAGAAAAACAAAATAGTTATTAAACAGTCTTATCAAATATTTTAATACAATTTGTTTACTGATGAAATGCCTGTCAAAAGTTGTATTTTTATATACTTCTCAAAAGGCATTTTTTCCCAAAAGCAACTTAAAGCTTTTAAACAAAATACTATTGCATTACTACATTACTCTATGTACAGATTAAAAACCAGTAAAACTGTTTAAAAAATGAAAACCCCAAAGCACCAAGAATACACGCTGTAAGTTGACAGTTTGTATCTTCTACATGAATTTTAATGATGGCAGATTGCCAAAAAGTAGATTATGATGATATGGAAATAAAAATTTAGCCTACTAGATAAATTTTCAAGTAATATTGTCTATATTGTGTTTGGCAGGTTTTTTAACATTAAGTCCAGTCAGATATTAGTCCCACATTAAAAAAATTTATAATTATGTTAATTGAACAGTTTCTTTAGCCTTTCTGGAATCTACCTAGAAACCTGAAGACTGTTTCAAACCTAAGCAAAGTACCAAGAGCATCCTTGTAGAATACAAGTAATTAATATTTCCTTAGGTTAATGGTATTACCTGTAATGAAAACCAAGCAAAATAAAGAAGAAATTAAAAAGTCACCTGTGATACATTGTTTTTGCTGTATTTCCAAAATTTGTTTTGGGACAGAAGTGACATTAACTTTTCCTCCAATGAATGCATCTCTTTCTTTGGCAACATGCTGAGCAACTTTTTTAAAGCTAACAAGGAACAGGTCAGAATCCGGAAAAATTTGGCTTCCCTTTCTTCTTCTGGTACAGTTCTCAGAAAGCAAAACAAAAAAAAGGTTAAAAGTGGACCACTAATAAACCAGCAGTCATCCCAAGTTTGTCTAAACTAAACTGCCTTCATTTTTTTGTGTGTTTATTTTTTGATTTCAGGTGTCAGCAATATAAATACATAAACTTTCCATAGGTTCTAAATTACACTATGAAGTTTTAGAAAAAAAGTTACAAGTCATCTCATCTTCCAGCTGCTCACAAATTATATTCTTAAAAGAGCTGAAACAAAATTAGATAACTGATAACACTTTTAAAAATATTTATATTAAATGTTGTAGTAATAAGCAGCTGGGACTCAATTTTATCATGCAGAAAAAGCCAATTCTTTATTCACAAAGCTCATATTAATAGGAAATATCAGAAGGTACTTTGTTAGACCAAACTGGCTAACAATACACCGACACTCAGTTTAATCGGCAATAAATGGCTAGGGTGTCCATCTGTCAAATCTCTTCAGTTTTGGTTAGTTTAGGTATTTTGTTCACTGATCCCTATGAGACAGATTTTTTGTTTATTGTAGGTGCAAACAGTTCTCTTACCAGAATAGTCTGTTGTGTTAACTCCTTCATTTTTTATGATTTTTCACATGGGAATGTGAAAAATCATAAAAAATTCTAAGCTAGCTGCACTTAGAATAAGTAACAGGCTAGCTGGTAATTTAGCAGAACAAGGCCTGATTTTGTATAATAAATTATATAATATTAATATTTTATATAATAATTATATATATATATATTTGGCCTTTATTTTATAATAACTCTACTTGTATGCAACACTTAAGTCCCAATTAAAGTTCCTGGGATCTGGATTCAAATAATTATTCTATCTCCTGAAACAAAACTAAATTCACTACTTCCAGGGGCAGAGAACCCAATAAAGACCAAGATTCAAAGAATTAAATATACATTTATCAGGCAAACATACTGAGGGTCACTAAGTGTATCAGCTGTTTCCTTCAGAAGGTGATCTTGAAGTACCTATGGGGGAAAAAACCATGCATATAAACCCAAAGAAATGTAATACTTTTATGTGAACAATATAGTCCACACATTATTCAGAGACAGCCCTACAATAAAATTTCACAACCTCTGAGGTGTCTAATATTTTTAGACATGCTAGTAAACATGCTAGAAGAGAATTTGACTCATGGTGAACATAGCAGCTGTGGTACTGTCTGAATTGAGTCTCCCTAACACTTACTAAATTGCAGCCCCATGCCAAATGTGCTCCTGCTAAAAAGAAGCCAAAATGAGGCAAATCAAATCAGTTAGGTTTGCACATGATGGACTGGCAATGCAATCTTTGAACTTTTTTTAATTCGGTCCATTGAGTATCATATCTAACTGACAGAAAAGCATAATGGCCAGAATTAAACTTGTAGATGCTGAAACACTGCTCAGCATTCTGCATTCTTCTTCACTATAGCTACTACAGCATCATTATTCCATGTGTCAGCAACATTATGTGTTGACTGAACATTATTACATAGGAATGCACACAAGGAAATTCGCGATTCATTCCTTTGGTTCCAGTCGTTCTCATCTCAAGTCCAAAAAAACATATGTATTTTTTCCTCTGCATTCCTTATTATTTTTCTTTTTTATATTTCCTTACAGAAGAAATTCTCCCCTGTGAGGGTGGTGAGGCACTGGCATAAGTTGCCCACAGAAGCTGGGACTGTCCCATCCCTGGAAGTGCTCAAGACCAGGTTGGACAGGGCTTGGAGAAACCAAGTCTAGTGGAGGGTGTCCTAGCCTATCGCAGGGGGTGGAACACAAAGACCTTTTAAAAGTCCCTTCCAACCCAAACCATTATCTTCACAAGGGCAAAGTTTCAGGCAAGAAAGAAATTTAACCATGAAGCACAGATGGGGGAAGGATGACTTTTAAACTTGTAACAGAAGTTGACACATACAAAGCCTTAAAAAATACAAAAGTAAACTCACATTAAGAATTTCATCCTTACAGAATACTAAGGCTTCAGGTTGTTTGCTCGAAGGAAAAGCTTTTTCAAAAGCTACTTTTGCAGCAGAAGCAGCAGGGGAGTAAGTGTCACACTGAGCAATCAGCCAGTAACCCATGATACTTTTTAAGTAAGGAGCTAAGTGTTTTTTGACTTTAAGAATCAGCTGCTCAAAAGATTGCTGAGTTGCTTCTCGAACACGACGATCATGATCCTGTTAAACAAAGAAAAGAAGGAAAAAAAGAGAAAGGTTTATTGATTTAAGAAATGCACCTTGATTTCAGGTACTTCAAAGCAAAAGTGGTGATTAAAAAGCCATGTTTGCAATTAATTGGTTTTGAAACATAGATTTGAAAATACACACCAATGACAAAAAAGTTTTGGTATCCCAAGATATGGGGAGCGTCCTAATTTAGTAGCATCATATTCCCAAACTGTTGTACACTCAGATTGTAACTTTCTCCTGATATCCCAAACAACAGTTTTTGTTTCCAATTTATACAAACACTTTACAGACAAACAAGAGCCAGGAGAAACAGGAAGCCTTGAAGACATCTGAGTTAGAACTACCATAAGCTGTGCATTGCAATCCTTCATTTGCAAATGAGTTTACAACATCATGATTTTTTACACTCTTGACTCCAGAAAGAAACAGTAGGAATCCCTCTAATAGTTAAGAATAGCGATTCATTTTGTTCCATACCATGTTTTCAACAGTAGCCATTCTAGACAGCTTGGAAATACAATAAATAGATGAAGAAACTTATTGCTAATCTGGCTACACACGGCCTTTTCATATTTGGGTTTGGGGTATTTTTTTAATGTTAAGTCTGGTCAGCCCTAGATCAAGAAAGTTTATAACTATCTTAACTGAACAGACTCTCTAGCCTTTTTGGAATCCACATAAAAGAACTTTTCCTAAGAAATATAGTACCATCTTTTAAACATAAAGGTCTAATAGACCTATCAAGGAAGTACATCCCAGACATTTACAGTTCAAGATTCCACCCACTGCCAATACTGAAATATGTCCACAAAAAGAACAGTATTTTTCTTCAACTTGATGTTTCTCCTAGAACAAGTCAGTAATTCCAACAAAGGTAGATAGGTCAAACAAAAAAACAAACAAAGACCACCTTAGAGGTAGTCACAGGAAGTAGATAGGTAAGTTTCTAATTTAAATGTTTCAATACTTACCAGTGAAATTTTACAATAAATTCTTGGCCAGTAAGGAAGAACACCTTTAACAACTTCCGCTTCTCTTTCCTTGCACATCGTCCCAAACTCTTGCATAGCCTAAAATTAAAATATCAAGGGCATGACTTAAAAAGTCAGGTAGATATAATCTGTAATTTACCAGTTTGTATCTGAAACTGCAACTTCCTTTTCCAAAAATCAAATAATTTCTTGCAAATGTGCATCTATAGAGATAATTGCATGATGGACCTTGCTATAGGTTATCCTGGATATAATCTGTATTGCAGTTCTAGCAAATCCACCAAAGTGAAATTAGTTATTTCCTGTTTCTCCCTTAAGAAAACGGTATCATTCTCCAATTAAAAAACAAACAAACAAAAAAAAAAACGGCGGGCAAAGGATACACCTACTTTTAACTTGGTTGTGACATCCCTTTTAGAAAGTTTTCGCAATACCATTCGGAAATCAGCATCCACAAGGCTGTCTACTTCTTCTGCTCCTTGAATTGCAGGAACATATCCTAGATCGCTCTGAGACGTCCCAAAGCCGATAAACCCAGGCACTGTTCCACGTTCTTTGGCAAGGAGCTCTGCAGCTCGGCCACTGCTAGAAGGCTGACAGAAGAAAAGGGACAGGAGTCAATTATCCATTTAATTTTATTTTGCACGCATTATGCATTTAAAAATATGATGCTAATTTTATTTTATAATGAACCTTCTAATTAACATAAAGTCTCTCAAAGAAGAGTCCACCTGTGCTTTAAACATAAAAATATAGAAAATTATTCTTCTCTTTAGGATCAGGCTGAGGGACTTGGGGCTGTTGAACCTGGAAAAGGCTCAAGGGAGCCCTCATAACATCCTTCCAGTATCAGTAGAGAGCCTACAAGGAAGCTGGAGAGAAGTCTTCAGGAACTGTAGCGATACAACAAGGAGGAATGACTTCAAACTGAAACAAAATAGGTTTAGATTAGATATGAAATTCTTGCCTGTAAGGGTGGTGAAGCCCTAGCACAGGTTGCCCAGAAAAACAGGGGCTGCCCCATCCCTGGAAGTGTTCAAAGACAGGTTGGACAGGGCTTGGAATAACCTGGTCCAGTGGAAGGTGTCCCTTCCCCTGGCAGGAGGTGGGACTGGATGAGCTTTAAAGTCCCTTCCAACCTAAATCACTCTGTGAGTCTATTTGATGATTCTGTGAATCAAAATTCTCTTTTCACATAATGCATGAATACTTATGGAAAATTATTGCTTTTATTGGTTTTTTGCTAACAGAAAATTCCTTCTGCAAGCAAACAATTTATTAAGAATCTATAAACAATTTATTAAGAAACTATTTATCCTCCTTCACTATTTCTGGCTTTCCTAGTTCTTATACAGGCCAATACAGCTCCCAGGGAATTCTCCTTTATTCTCTGAACAAACAAAAACATACAGACAAAATAAAGGATTCTCCCAGCAACCAAGTGGCCAAAAATGATTTAGAGAAATGTGGCAAAAGCATGCATATGTAACAAATATAATAAATACCATCAGACAGTGTGTGTTTTGGAGCTCAGCACCACTTCCAGTTTACCCCATTTGCCCACTGTATTATTGGCTCAGGTTGGTTTCAACGCTCTTTTCGAAAGACTGCCCCAAAACTAACTGAGGCTAAAATGTCCTCTGGGACACCTTATAATGCAAATAACTTTTATTTCCTTATGGCAGCAGCAGTTTTGTGAGCTTGTGGGGTTTAAATAATCTTTTCTGCATGTGAGCTGTAAAGGATATGCTGCTTTGCGTTCCCTAGTCTTCCCTAAATCCACGGAGGAATTAGGGAACCTGAACACCAGACTTCTCCCACAATTCTGAGTGATAGGGCAGATGTCACGTCATCTCCGGCCTTTTGGCAAGAGTGTATTCTAAAACTCTGCACAGATAAACCACACCGAATGTACCACCAGCGCCTTGCTGAATCTACACCCGCGGTGATTTTGCTCTTCGTCTCCGTACAAATACCACAGCAGCAGCAGTCACGCTCCCCTAAATCACGACCCAGGCCAAGAGGCGGCTTCGGGCCCAGCCCCAGCTACCACAACCGGCCCCGAAGATCGCGCTGCCCCGCCAAGGGAGCCAGGCTCCGGCGGCCCGCGGCCCTCCGCCCAGGGCACCCGGAGTTCCGGAACCGCGAGCCCCGAGCCCTGGGCCCGGCCCCGCCACCCGGCCCCGCGAGCCGCGCTCACCCGCAGGTTCCCCTTGGTTCGCTGCTTGTTTTTGCCCCCCATGGCGGCGGCGACACCGGGACCGGGGCCGACTGGAGCCACCGCGGGTACCCCAACACTTCCGGGGCGGGGCCGCACTGCGCGGGAGGGTACCTACCTCGAGTGGCCTTAAACACAGCAATATCCTTTAAAGAAATAAAAGTGAAAACAATCGATCTTAAACTTCGAGCGTCTCGTGGGGCCTTTACGGAGCCGCAGCGTTCTTGTACACTTACAAGGACTTTGGATTTGGGAAAGTTTCACCCACCCTTGTGGAATGACATCGCTATAAAGTATCCCTACAAGAGGTGCTCCAAGTCCATACCAGAGAGCTGATTGTTAGCGATTTTACTGGATGTGTACAGAAACATTTAATCAATATTTAATAAAAATATTTAATCAAAAGAAACCAATGTCTGCTTTTTCTACAGGGATTTAGATGCAGTATCTGCAAAATTAGCATTCATTGATACAACTTTGTTGAAATCCCACTCAAAAATACATAATGCACTTCACATTACAGGATTGAAAACTTGGGAACTCAGAAGGCTGAGGATCGTTTCAGAGTTTTTGAGCATGCTATAAGGGAACCTGATCCTTGGTACCCTGCTGCTTTTACACAAACCAAATTAACAGATGTAGTGGAGACACCATGCACACACACTTTTACTACAGAAAATTCTTAAGCCTTAGAGTAGGAATCCTAGCTTATCTTGGTAGCATGAGTAAGACTCCTGTAAACTTGCTCCCTCCATTTGTTCTTTTTAAAACAAAATAATGATCTCAGGGCAATGTAGAAGATTGTTTAGAAAACAAGTTTTCATTAAGGGTATGTAAACAGTAACAATTATTGTAAACATCATGTTCTCACTCCTGAGATACCCACACTGCAATTTTGTCTTTTCTCATTTGTATATTCATTCACCACATTCATCCATCTACAATTCTGTAACTGTCCAGTAGGTTGTCAAACACATTTTCTTTCATTTTAAATAGGTATGTACCCTAAATCTCTTTAACACCAGAAAGTGCACAAAGCATTCATATAGTCATTTCCATTATTCAGGACTTCGCTGGATAATTTTTTATACTGAAAACTGAACCCATCACATGAATCATGAACTATTAATTCCCTCTCTGATCAACTGTTGCAGAAAAGCTAAGGAATCTGTTAAAAGGATTAAACTAAAAATGTAGCTGCTGGGGCCTCTACTGATCAACCCCTTGAATGCCCTTCAACCCCAAAGTACATTTGAAATATGTCAGCGCATCCTTTTTCTTCTAAAAAATTATATAGTTGCCCCAAGTCCATATGATTTCCCCGGGCACCATGTGCATCAAAACATTTTTCTTCCAAAGTGGGGAACTTTCTTTGCTTCTGGATCTCAGCATGTCCTCCACCTTCCAAAGAAACATCTTCTCGGTGCCGGATAAGGATTCTCTTCCATGTTAATCTTCTTATCCTGAAAGCAATTGAGGAAATATTAATCTACTTATAAAATAAAAACTGCTTTGGGAAATATTATGGAATAACTACTATCACAAAAGTCAATACATTCTATTTGTGTATATATATTGACAGAGATAACGGTTCATGAGCTGGTCACAGAAATACTACTCACATGCAAACACTCTCATAAGCAGAAGTTTGGGGCTTTTTTATCTCCTCAGGACTGCAAATCTTTAATGCTATCCCTCACAAAATAATTAATGAGGATGTGGTTTCCATTTCACTTCTGTCTTCCCTGCGCTAAGAATTCTCAGAGACTCTTAGCTGATACAATCAAATTACAATGCTTATTTAGTCTGCACCACCCAGAAAGATAAATGATGGGAGCAAAATTAAACACAAATGTGAAGTGATATAAAAGCACACAAATCTAACACAACTGGGGTACTGCAGTCCATCTCTATCAAAGTGAAACACAGAAGAATATAAAACAGAAATAAATGTGCATCCTGCAGTACCAGTTTCTTTGAGTGTTGCAACCAACACTACAGCGGATATTCAGAGTTGTACATACATTATTATAAACACAAATACTTTGCAGATCTTCACAGCTTGGCAGTTGGTTGAATTTCCACCTTCTGGCCACATGTACAGCATGACAAAAGGCAATATTCTAACTACTAATGGCATTTAAGTATAAAGAAGAACTAACCTTGACCAGAACTCTTCACAACTACTTTGTAAACCTTCTACACAAACAACACCTGGCTTTCCTGGCATGCAAAACCCTGACAGAGAGAGCTCCTTGGCCCAGTCAATAATATTCTTTCTTTTTTGCTTGTTGTAAATGTGATGACTGTAGATCCACAATCGAGTGAACGTGGTGACTTCTGACTTTGTGGCATCTGAGGCTGCCATTGAGAAGGATGAAAGATCTTTGTCAATGTAAGCAGCTGCGTGATCTTTAACCCATTCCCTCGCACTCAGTATGCAGGGCTCGCCACTGAAGTTTTGCATCAAGTATGTTTTTAGATCAGAGTTCAGGAGAATCTGCTGAGAGCGGCTTAATAACGATGACCTAAAAAAGAAATAAATGCATATAAATATATATATGTGTTTACAATTTACCATGTTTTTAAAAGCACAGAATCCTTAGGTTTGGAAAAGACATCCCAGATCAAGCCCAAACTTTGACTGATGATCACCTTGTTAACCAAACCAGTGCACTGAGTGCCACATCCAATCATGTACTGACCACCTCCAGGGAAGTGACACCAGCACCTCCCTGGGCAGCTCCTTCCAAAGACTGACCAACTTTTCCATGAAGAAGTTCTTCCTAATGTCCAACCTGAACCTCCCCTGGCACAGCTTGAGGCCATTTCCTCTTGACCCGTCACTGGTTCCCCAGAAGAGGCCAATCTCCACCTGCCTACAGTCTCCTTTCAGGTAAATCTAGAGAGTGATAAGGTCCCCCAAGTCTCCTTTTCTCCAGCCTAAACCACCCCAGCTCCCTCAGCTGCTTCTGATTAGGACTTGTGTTCCAGACCCTTAATAACTTTTGAAAAGTTTTGCTTCAAGTTGCCAAGAAAATCAGGCATAGCTAGATAATATGCACTTGCATGTTTAACTCATATTAGCTATGAAAACATCTTAATTATTATTTAATTGAATTCACAAACAGCACTACCAATCTGTAAAATAAAATAAAAAAAAGGTACTTTAAAAGTAAGTATGGTGGCTGAACTAATTTCCTGGAATACACAAGTATACTTCTTTAAACAGGAAAAAAAAAATCAGAAGGGTGGAAGAAACAGCATTATGACAAGGGAAGAGTAATACCTTTGATTATCTTTTCACCCATTAAGTAAGTCTTAAGCTTTATTAAAATAGACACATCTTTCTTCTTGAGCATCAGACCTATGAACAGTATCTACATGTAACCTTTCTATACAGGTGATGGCTCCTTCATACTTTCTCCCTTTCCCTCACTAATTTGCTGACCACAACAGAGAAATCCTAAGCTTGTATATTTGTTTTTTCTTCAGCACTGTTGTCAATCTGGCTTAATTCAGCAGTAAACCATCAAAAAAAAAGGACTGCTTTCTCTGATCATAACCATATTTGGGCAGTACACTCTAACTTATAAATATTTTTATTAGCAGTTGTACCTCACAGTAATTTCTGGGAGAACACTTGGATATTTAAATGGTAAAGCACAGGATATAGAGAATTCCACCTAAAAACAAATGAGGAAATGTTTACTTCACATAAGCCATAAAATCCCACAAAGTAATACAATAATTTTTAAAAGGGTTTACAATACCGTAGAGGCATTAGGCACCTCTGTCTTTATGTTCAGTATAAACTGAACTTTTGAAGATGGCACCTCTGCAGACTCATTTTCAACATAGTGTTTCAGTTCAGCTAGAGCCAGTTGGTCTGTGACAGCAAACTCTTCCTCATAAGGAAACATGCTAGACAGTAAATCTAACTCTGAAATTTGTATCTCTGCTGCTTCTTGGTTGGCCATTTTTGTTGTTCCCTGAGCAAAGAAAGATAAAGGAAAGAAAGACACAGCTTGAATACGGGACAAAGTTCATTAACTACTCATATGAAAATCATGTTAAAGAATCACAGAATACGCTGAGTTAGAAGGAACTCACAAAGATCATCGAGTCTGACTTCTGGCCCTGCACAGGACAATCATAAGTCACACCCTGTGCGTGAAAAGCATTGTCCAAACACTTTTTGAGCTGGGTCAGGCCGATGCAGTGACCACTTTCCCGGGGGGACTGTTCCAGTTCCCAACCACCCTCTGAGGGAAAAAACTTTTTAAGTATCCAACCCTAAACCTCCCCTGACACAGCTTCATGTCCTGCCCTCGGGTCCTGTCACTGGTCGCCAGAGAGTGCCTCTCTCTCCACTTCCCCTCCCGACGAAGCCGTAGACTTAATGCATATTAACAGTTATGAACAAGCCCATCTTAACCGGCTCGCGTCTGCCGGGCAGTCTGGGTAACACACACACACAGCCCACGCAGTTTACACTGCCCTGAGGTGGGACAGGACGCGCTGGTGTCTCACCAAACCAACGCCTTCGACACAGGGCTGCTACTCGGGTATCTTGAGCGCTGGAGAGCCTCCCCTGCCCCTCGAACACACCACCACCACCCCGCCACACAGCGCGGCCCCCAGAGAACAAAGTGAGCCGGCGTCGCACCTGCGCACGCGCGTACGCGTCCCGCACCACCCCACATCCCCCCTTCCCCCGTCACGGCCCCACAATGCAGCGCGCCAGGAGCACGCATGGCAGCCGGTGACCGACGCCCCTGCGCTGGTGATTGAGGTAAGAGGTTGCCGTCTGCCTCGTTTGGTGGAGTCATGCTCCAGCAAGTTGTTCGCCCCGCCGCACCGGCAGGTGAGGGACGGGAATCACCCGTAGCTGCCGCCGCGCTCCTACCGCCGCGGCCAGTCTCCTCCTAAATCCGGACTCGGTCCGCCGGCACACTGCAGCCGTCGCTTCTGCCAGAACGCGCGGTGCTTCTGATTGGCTACAACAGCTGTCGCTCATTGCGCGAGCCAATCGGAAGAAGGCGGGGTCATGGGGGCGGCCCGGCCGCGGGCTGGGCCGGGTCGGGGGGGCTGCGGGCTCGGGGGTTACGACTCACCTGCTGCGCGCCGGGCGGGAAGTGCGGGATGGCGACAGGGTCCGGCCTGTTGCCCTCCGCAACCTGAAGGTTCCCCAGGCGAAAAAGCTCTCAGGGCTTTTTTCCAGGGTGTCAGTCAAAGGCAGGTGCGCGTTTGGTCATTTACAGACCGTTCGATCTTATTTAAAAAATATATAAAATGCTTCAGTTGTTTAGGCTGTGCATTCATGGTGAGGGCTTTGCCGTGGTGCAAAGCCTGTCGGACAAGTCTGCCCAGGCACAGCTTGGGTTAAATTAACAGCCCCACCTGTTGATGCTGGCCTGCATTCCCGACAGGAGCAAGTACAATTTGGAAAGGATTTTATTAATTAAAATTGTTTATACAAGATCAAGTGTTGTAGCTTTTTGCAGAAAAATATGCTGTAGAGGAAGGTGGTTGGGTGAACAGTTACTTCTTTTTCTGAACAAGGTGAATGCTAAGTTGCAAAAGTTGGCAGTTCTGCTCTCGATCAAGTGGCTGCCGAGCAGCCATCAATAATTGGGTCATCTGTCCTAAGAGTATGCTCATGCAAACATGCTCGTGTTTGTAAATGGCTTTTCATACAAAACATCCTCTGTGAGTATCATGCCTAAGCTCTCCCCAGTTTAATTTTTCTCTGATTCTCTTGGTCTGACTTAATCATTTTGCCTGTGAAAGCTCCAAGCACACAGTTGTGCTCTGGGGCTGGTGTGCTGCCATGTACCAGCATAGAAATTAATTTGAAAAGGTGGACTGATACAGATTTAGTGCTGGTTGTGTTTATGTGAAGGGTGGACAGCAGGGTTAAGCTAGCCTGCAAAGATTGCAGAGATTTGATTTTGAACCCTTTTAGCTTTTTTGTTTTCCATGTACAATGTGAGTTTTAAGTTTACCTGAGATTTTTGGATGAGCTTTTGTCAGGTAAGGTACAGGGGCTACAGACTTGTGGAGACCCTGGGGAGCATTCCCTGGTTTAGGGATACACAAGAAACTTACCTCAAAAAGCTTTAAGACTCCATTGGCTCGTTCCCCTGTTCCTCCCTATTCTCCATGTTCCTATGTCCCTCCCTCCCTATTCTCTGATTGGCCCTTATCTTTGTACTGCCCCGAGACCAGGCTCACCCCCAGGCCCTTCAGAGACTGATAAGCTTGGACCTTCCATGTGTGTGTGCCTGTGACCTGAACATCTTACTGGGCGGCTGAATAATATATCTGTGGATATTATGCAAAGGCCCTCTTTGCCTCTTTACCTGGGACTTAACTAGCAGCAATGTAGGCTGCCACACAGACTAGAAACTAAACGTGGTCTCTCACATGTGCAGTAGCCACCTATCTGAAGCCAAGCACTTGGGTTAGGACGCTGAAGTGGTAGATCACTCTTGTCGAGAAGGGTCCACAGGTATAGTGGATAACAGACCTGTCTGAATTATTTGCTTGATATGAGGGGAAGGTGTTGATAAATCTTCTCCTGCAAAGAAAGTGAAAAATCAGAATTCTCACGGTCTGTGTATCTTCAAATATGTCAAGAGTATTTTACTTGTGTCAGATTTCATCAAAGACACAGGAAATTTGCAGTAAACAAAATAAAAAGGTTGCAAATTCTTCAAAATTGAATTCGGAGAAAACAAATTCTTTTTCATAAAATTCCTGTGGTGTTATTTTAAGTCCTTAAGGTTTATAGGATTTTTGATAACGAAGCTTCCAGTCTACTTGTTTTGTGCAATGCTTTTGATTTAACATTTTAAATCATTTGGGTTTTGTAATTCACATTGTGATCTTGTCTATACAACAGCTACAGTTGTTTCATATTAAACTATAATTAATATTTTTTGTTTTGAAAATGTCAAAGTAAAACAAGTATATTCACCTCAAGGGACAGCTTGGCCATAGAAGTAACTTGTGTAGCAATGAACAAGGACAACTAAAACTACTTTCTAATCTTACTGTTTTTTCTTTTTAGGTCACTCTTCCTTTTAGGAACAATTACAGACAACAAATATGGGCAAGAAACGCATCAAAGTCAAAACTGCACAGTCTGATGAGTCTCCAGATATACTGAGTATGTTTCCTTGGAGAAGTTTGTGGATGTAATGTTTATTTTAACTCAGAGAAGGCTTGTAAGCTGATTAACATTAGAAGACCTTCACACTAGCCACTGGCTTTGAAGTCACATATACAAAATCTGGATTTTTAATTGAAACTCAAGTCTAGCAAGAAATATTGTTGTCGTGACTTTTCTAAGCATGCTTAGAAAAGCATGCTTAGAAAGTGAGATTAGTTTCTGGGGTTTTTTTTAGGAAACTCAAACACACAGTTCTTTACTGATACAGATTGTGTAAAATTACTCAGAATATAAACAGTTTGTGGAGTCAGCTGCCAAGTTTAAGTTGCATTTTCCTAGTGAAAAGTTTGTTTTAGAAGATTCTTGCTTTAACAGTAAAAGCTGTGACTAAAATACTTTTTTGTGAAGCAGTTTCCCTTTATTCTAGCAGCTAATTTGGTACTGACTCTGGACACTTCAGCTCTTATAGTGTATTTTGGTTAAAACATGTTCTTTCTGTTCTTCTGTTCCAAATAGTTCCTAATCACAGATACTAAATTTTATTCTCCTAGCTCCATTCAATCTCACCTGTGAATTTTTTTTGGACTTGGTTTTTATAGCTTTTTTTAAAATTATGTTGTGTAGCATTCTCTTCTACTACCTTATCTGCCAGGTTACAGATTGTGTCTTTCTCATCTTTTATGGGGAAGTGATTTGAACCAGATTAATTTAGTTGGGGGAGAGAGCCCTTAAGTGTTTGAGGAGACTTGGTGGGATGGCCTGTTTAAGTCCACTGTGCTTTGGTTTCCTGATTGTCCTGGTCTTCTTGTGTTAGCTTCTGCCTCTAATGGATGCCTTTTTTATCTACTTTTGTCTGGTTAGCTTCTGTCTCTAATGGATGCCTTTTTTTATCTACTTTTGTCTGGTTTGGTTGTTGGGGGCTTGTTTCCTGGAGTCAGGGTTAGTGTCTACTGTAACTGTTCCCCTTTTTCTCCTGCAAAAGAGACCAGTTATGTTCTAGCTGCTGCTGGCATCTCAATTTTTTGCCTATGAATAGGTTACCTTATGATGACAAAGACCTGTAAAGCTACAAATGAAACTAAGACTAATCATGGTGAATAATTCCGCTGTAACAGTAGTTGCCGATATACAAAAATTTTTTTGTTTCTTTTTTAAATGACAGTTTTGTAGATGAAGCTTATGTTTTTCAGAAAGGCTAAAAGAATGCTGAATATCTGTGTTTGTCCCTTGTTGGCTAGCATTTGCACTTTGATAAAATCCTGTAATCTTTGACAGAAACAAACTGGAGGTACAAAAATTTGCACCAATTTCAGCTTATGCCAATAGAAGTTTGCCATCTTGAGGCTGTAATCTTGCCTCAACAAAGATAGTTTATGAACTATCACACTGAGCAATAAAAACAGCTCAAAGTTTAGGATGTAGCAACAGTATACCCATATTGTCAATGGTGGTAACAAAAGGTTTCTTTCTGATACTCTGATAAATTGTTCCTGTTTCATTGGCTCTAGAAAGACTATCCTAGCTTCTGTATTACTGCCAGTGTATTCAAAGTTTGCATTTTTTATGCTACCTACATCCTTCTTGTGCTTTTTAATTTGTAGAACCTGTGTGCAAGCATATTCGTAAAGGACTGGACCAAGGCCTTGTGAGAAAGGCACTGCAGAATGTGGAATGGCATGTTTGTCAGGACTGCAAGGCAGACAGTAAGACACAAGAGAAGGCTGAGGAGGAGGAGACTGATGAAGGCACTTCGATATGGTTATGCCTAAAATGTGGCCATAGGGTATCTCTTTTGTTGTTAATTTGTCTTAATACCTTTCAGTGTCTCATAATGCAGTGGAAAGTTTGAATTATTTTTCAGAGAAAATAAAAATACCCCTAATCTGTGGGGTTTTTTTGCAAGATCTTAATGCTTATGTTAGTTCATGAAACTTAGAACTCTGCATGCTGAAGAGGTTTTGGTTCTGTTTCGTTCTTTCAGGTGTTTAGACTGGAATTTATTCATTAAATGTTCAGTCTCATAGCAGATTTATTCTGCACCCAGTAATTTATCCATCTGCAAAAATAAATATTTTGAAATAGATATCCCTCTGTTGATCCAAATTAGTTGAACATAATTGAAGAGTTTTGATTGTAATACTTTGTTTTTACTCTGAATTTATGTATGTTTCATTGGCAGTCAAATGGATTTTGTGACACTTGTGGTTATCAATATTGTAGGGCTGTGACAGAAATTCTCCTGACCAGCATGCTTTAAAGCATTATGAAACACCAAGATCAGATCCCCACTGTTTGGTTCTCAATTTGGACAACTGGAGTGTGTGGTGAGTTTGTCAGGCAGCACAAGACAGAGCTGGAGGGCAACAGAGGCTGGAATATAATTTGTCCTTTCTTTGTGAATTCTGAGATTTCTCTCTAGGCATATATTAAAGTGTTTCCAAACATGTAATTTCTAGCAGTCTTTGCTGAGATTTGCAGAATAAATGTTATTTTAATGTAAAATTTACGATTTGGAAATCTTCATAATTAAGGTTGAACTTGACCAACTAGTAAATGTCTTTGACTTAATATTTCACTGTTTTTACTTGGTCAGAATACTGACACATGGACACAAGTGTTGATCAGTAGATCTAAATCTTAAGTTTTGACCTTGGGAAGAAAGTTCTTTCTGATGTGCACTTAGTGACAACATTACTTTTATCTCCTCTGAAAATACGATTTTTTAATACTACATATAGACAGGAAGCATAGCTAGAATTACGAGATGCTGCTGGATCAAGCAATACAAAATCCATGTCCCTGGTAGTTTTTGCTTCTCTCAAAAGTAATTATACACTTGCATATATGAGGGGAACCCCAGTGTTCTAAACTGTGCTATATAGAAATACTGTACTTGACATAAAGAGTTTTTGTTTTGCTTAGTAATGTGGTTTTGCAACTTAGTATCTGTCATTTTGTTCATTTTATATAACATTATCTATTTACTTGATCATACTTAGTACTTACATGTAATGACACTACTTTTAATGAATTCTAGAATGGAAATGGACATTGTCAGTAACATTATAACTAATGAGCTAGTGAGCTTGTCTTTGTGAATTTAAATTAGTGTTAAAATTGCCCTATTTTCCCTGTTTTTTTAATCAAAATACTTGCAAGTAAGAGGAAGTTGTGGAAGTAAGATGTTTTGGCTTCCTTCTAGAATTCCTTGGTTGTACAAACTTGCCCAAGAAATTATTCAAAGATTGATATATTGGCTATAAATTAGTTGTAGATCAAACCCACTGTCAAGAGCTGTATTTCAGAGTGGGCCTAGTACAGAAATTCTGACCAAAATTTTAACCAAATTCTAATTCTAATAAAAATTATTTTATTAATTATATGAATGTGTGACCAAACCTCTCTGTGGTGTGCATACACATGTGGTTCAAATTGGATATAAGTAAAAACTGTAAAGAGTTTAAAGACATGTGGAGAAAAAAGGGAGTTCTAAGTATTCACTAAGTTCTGTGCTTTTGGGTTTACAACTGCTGTTGTACTTATTTTCAGTGCTGGTCAAACAGCCATCACTAACAAAACCTTTTCCACTACCTTGATTCTTTCAAGATTGTCTACAACTTTTTTTGACAGGTAGAAGGTTATGGTGTTAAAACACACCATGGAAGTAATTGTCCTTTGTCATTCCAGGAGTGAGAATGTCTATTTTTGTTATTAATCAGATAGACAATAGACAAGCAATCAGGGATACAAAAGCTGAGTCAATTTTTTAAATTAAATATGAGAAAATGTGATGACTAAAGCTAATGCCAGGGAGGCTGGAGATTTGGGGAAACACTTTGCTGCAGACTTCTGTTTTTAATATCAGAAAATTAAGTCTGACTTATGGTAATCTGAAATTTGCCTAAGAACTGTAATTGATGTTTTCCAAAATGCAGAAGTATCAGTACTTCTTTAAAGAGTTGATTGGGTGGAACTACAAAATTGGTATGTGTAAAACTCCTTCAGATATTTGTGTCCTGTCATGGTTTTAGCCTTCTTGAGCCTTTATGACTGCAACTTCTCCTACAATTTTTTCTAAAGCACATTACTGGCATAACCTGAGCCTCTTTGCTTATAAAGAGACAAATGGGGTTTGTATCAGCAGTAGAAGAGCCAATACAAGTCTGCAGTTTTAAGGGTGGACACTTGAGTTACTTCTTATCTGACTTAAATACAATTAAATATTTGCTTGGCTAGAATATTCAAAATATTTTTCCATACCATAATATTCATAAGTCATTTCCTTTAAGGCTTGATATCTTAGATTCTTGATTTTGGCAAAGTTATCCAAGCTTTCCTTTTTCTTGCTGCAGGGTTTCTAAGTACATCTTTTAAAAGTCTAATTTATACTTGTAAATTGCAACTGCCGGTCACCAAAATAATTTACTAAAGATAATTTTAAGTGTTTTATTTTTGTGACAAGTAGATTGAATTCTTCTCTAAGACTTATAACTCTTACACTAAACATTGTAGTTTTATAACTTTGTGTAATGAATTGCATCAAAAAAGTAAATAGCTTGGGATTTTTAAATAATAGAAAAAAAATAGGATTAATTGTCTTCTTTTGGCGGTGGCGGAGACAGGTGCTACCCATGTGATAATGAAGTTCCATATAAAACTTCAACCCTTTTGGGCCAGACTGTGGATTTTGTTAGAAAACAAGTTGGTATTGACTCATCACATGCAGGTAAGTAATTATAGTATAGGTACAGTAAATCAGGTCTCCTAAGTTTTGGAGACAGTGTTATAAATCCAGAATTTACATTTTTTATGGTAAAGGGAAAAACTTAATTTCTCCCCTTTTTTAATATTCTTTGTCACAATTCTGATAGCATAAGTAATGTCCTAGCCCATAGGCCTAATTAGATCAGGATTTTGCTCAGCATCCCCTAAACATTTACAGACAAAACATACAAGAACAGGCAGATAAAAGGACAGTTTTACTGTGACTTTTTCTAAAATGCAATGTTCAGTTTTTCTGCAAATAGGCATTTGACTTTCAGTACTTAGGGTGCTGTGTTTATTCATCATGTTGCTCAGTTTGTCTTGAGGTCTAAAGAAAAATTGTCCTTGTTTAAGCATAATTTGATTTGATTTTTCTAAAGTCTTTTTGTGGGTATTTTTGAATGTATTAGGAATGACTAAGTCTCCAGCTGTTGCAGCACATATCCTAATGGAAGCAGTAGTATACAGAGGTTTTATCACTGGATCTATATGTTTAGTTTAGGCAGCTGCAGTGCTTTTAGAACTCTAAAGTATTGTGTTCAGCCTGCAGTCTATCTGTAAAATATGATTGTTTAAAGGAAAGCAAACCCAGCAAAAACCCCCTAGTTTCCATAGTGGCAAAACTAGTTTTGTACAAGGCATTCCCACTAGAAAAATTGGATTAATTTGCATATGAAAATAAGTGCTATAACAAATGACTGTAAGAAATTCCAACACTTGGGTGAAATCACAGGCCTTGTGGGAAATGAAATACAAACATCCAGCAACATGGCTCTCTCTGAATTCAATTTTTTCAGAAAGCAGCTGAGGTTTTCCCATAGGGAGCAGAGTTTTTTGAGTGGTCAGTCTTTCCCAGAGACACAGTTGAACTTCACATGAGTTGACAAAATCTTCTTCTTGGGTTTGAACTGGAAAACCAATGAATACTGGCGTCCAGTTGTTGCCTGCTTCATGTATTCTGTGTTGTTGTTCATCTATCTATTTCTTGTTCTAAGATTGTATTGTCTGTTTTTCTTGTTTTTTCTGAACTTGTTTTACTTGATTTTACAGATAGTATTAGCTCTCAGCCCTATTTATCAGAAACCTAATAACAGCTGATGGCCAAACAGGTAGAACCAGTGTGGATGTTATTTTGAAAACAGCCTGGAACTCCCTTACAGCTTTATTAAACAGGCTGTTGAAATTTTCAGCAATACACCAAAATAATGTGGGGGAAAATATTTTTAACTTGTCTTGAAGACTATAAACCTTTCAGTATCGTCTGATTAGGTACATGAAATGAATATGAGAATGCCTCAACAGTGGGAACCATTTGGATGTTGTGGGAGAAAGCCCTCACATAGGTGATTTTGACAGGAACATTCTGAGGAATTTCAGAGTATGTTGGCATAAATTGCTTATATGCCAAGAGATGTTTAATTTGCTTGCTGATTTGAAATGACATTTCAGGGGGTTCACAATTTGTTGTTTTTTTTGTTTTTTAACTTCTATTACCTAGATAATTTAAGAACCAAAACCAGTTTTGTATTTAAAAATGAAAGAATTAAATATCATGTGTATGAGCTCTAAACATCATAGATTGCTGCCTGCTGTAATAATCTTTCCTAGCCTATACCCTATAACTGTGTTAACATGTGATATGTTTTTATTATTTCAGTCCAAAAACAAGAGAACAAAGAAGTTGAAAATAAAAAAGTAGAAAAAGACAGCAAAAATAAACAAGGAAAAGAAGTTTCACTTAAAGAAGAAAATTCTCCTTCAACTGCTAATGGAGAAGTCACTGTGAAAGGACTTAGTAACTTGGGGAATACATGTTTCTTTAATGCAGTGATGCAGGTATAGGACTTGCTGTTGTTTTTAGATAAACTTTAAATGGAAAAAAAGCCACAAACAAAACAAAAACCAACAACCCTGCCTCCAGCATTTTACAGTGACACAATTAGAATGGGATTTTTTATCTGCCAGGAATGATGGCTTCTTTCTAAAAATAGTGTGTTGGCCCAGAGAAATACAAAGAAATGGAGCCACAGGTTCAGACTTGCTCTAAGGGTAAACACAATAAACTGTCTTGTCCTTGAGGGACAGCATTTTTCACTGAAATAAAATAAGCTTGCCAACTTCTAGTTATTTTTTTAAAAATATGAAATATTTCACCCTTGTGACCTCTTAGACTATAAGAGATTAGTACTCAAAAAACCATGGGTGTTTATTGTAATAAAACTGTCTCTCTCAGCAAAAGGAAATCAAAAGTAATATTGGATTAAAAAAACAGGATGAGCAAGTTGCAGGCATTACCATCTTGAGTGACTTGTTCAGCTCAGAAATGTAAAATAAACTTGTTCTTTCATGTGTATTGAAACTGACATTATCTTGTCCTCTGGCTTTTGATACTGAAGCTTTACTCGAACAAAATTCCCACTGTACTTGCAGATTTTAGTAAACTGCTTTTGATTCACTTTTAAACACTTTAAACCAAGCAAATACATAACATTGCATTTTATCCTTTGAATTTTTAGAAATAGACACTAGTAAGTACACTTGTCAAAACATCAGTCTCTATAAGGAAAATACATTTAGGGTTTCTGCAATATGAACTAATGCTTATAGAGGGCACTGGAGGTTCTATTAGCTATACAGAATGTACCTTTAAATCTTAAACACAGATGGAGATTCTAGAGCGGTAATTAACCACTTTCGTTCCCTGTTTGGGAAAATGCTGCTAAACTGGTTGCTACAAATTCCATGACTAACGAAGTTCAACTGCCCTTCCCATTGTCCCTATTTTCCAATTTCTTTCTGTCTTCTGTGTTCTACAGAATTTATCACAAACTCCAGTCCTGAGGGAGCTGCTTAAAGAAGCTAAAATACCTGGCACAACGATTAAAATTGAGTCACCTGAGCTATGCATGGTAATATGCTTTGACCTCCGTAGTGTTTGTCCTCACCTTCCAGTATGTTAAGGAAACCAGCAATACTGATCTGTCAATTTTAAAGCTGTTCCTATTGCCAGCTTCCTACTCACAGCCAGTAAACTCCAACTCCATCCCCAGCAGACTGCCCTTGGCTAGCTAGCCCACTCTTTTATAACACCCATCCTCATTGGATGGGCAAGGCTGTTTCCACTCTTTGATAATTAGCACAAGCCGTGATTCATCAGGGGCAGGGTTGTTTACAGTCCCTTCTCCTACATGGTCCAGCTAAATACTAACAAGATTAGGGTGTAAAATCATCAGGAGCTTCACCACTGCTTTCTATAAAACTGCTTCTGAAGTCAGTGGAGGTATTTTGTTCTGAGTGTAAGAGCAGTGATTCAATACTCTGTCGTAGGAGTGCTGGTATTATTATGATGTTATTTAAAGGATGAAAATGTGTAACTCTTGCTATAGTGCCACTTCTCTAAATGCAGAATAGGAAATTAGAGGATGTCTGTAGCACTAACTTAAATAGCACACCTGTCATTATAGTTAGAGATTTGGATGACAGAAAATGCACAACCTTTTTTAAGAAATTGGGTTTTTTCCTAGTAAAGGTAAGAAATCCAGACTTTGAACTAAGTAATAAATAAATGAGTTGTGATATCGTTTCATGATAAAACACACATCGTTTTTGTCAGGTTAACTGATTACCATTTTGCAATTTTGGGTATTCTATTTGACAATAACATTTTTAATGAACTGAAAAGGAAAAACTTAATTCAAAACAATCTGCCACTGAATTAAGGCAAAACAGCTCTGTTGCTTTTCTTTCAAACAGGAACCTCAGCTAATAAAACTAGATCAGCCAGGTCCTTTAACACTAGCCATGCATCAGTTTGTGACAGAAATGCAAGAGACAAAAAAAGGGGTAGTGACTCCTAAGGAACTTTTTGCTCAGGTTTGTAAAAAGTAAGTATCTGTACAATTGCACATCATAGTGGGTATGAAAAAATTTGTTGTTTAAGACTGTCAGTTTTTCCTCCTTTTTTTTTTATCTCTAGCTCAGAACACAGCATACAGAATTTATAGAATAATTTTTAATTATTGAAAGAAATCTTAATTTTTGAAAGAGCAAAATAAAAATGAATAGCCATAAAATGAAAGCTACTCAGTGACATACTGTGTAGCTGGCATCGTATTTTTAGAAAATACTGTATGTAGACACTTGTTGCTTTTATATACTTACATTCTGGAGATTTTCTCCACGTATGTTTGCTGTGAATAATTTTTGCTTTATCTCTGAGTTCAGTTATACTTTAAAATTTCATTTAACAGAGCAATACGATTCAAAGGTTATCAGCAGCAAGACAGTCATGAACTGCTTCGTTACTTACTTGATGGAATGAGAGCAGAAGAAATCCAGGTGAGTGCTAAAGTCATAGTTGTGCGTACCTTTCTCTTCGTACTCTGGACTCAGACTCTTTATTCTGCTGAAGGGAGAAAGAACATACTTCCTGAGATATGTCAGCTTCTGAAGTGTGTTTGTGCTGTCCATAGCGCTCGCTTGAACCATATTAACAATGAGAACCCACAGAAAAAGTGGGTTTGGAGTATGTGTAGGCACCCTAAAGAATATCCTTATATTTTAATTTCTGAAACACACTTGCAGAAATTCCTGGGTTTTACGTCAGTTTTAATTTGCAGCTTCTCCGTTGATTTCTTTTTCTTTTTTTTTTGATATCCACAGGAACTATTGTGTGGTTCTACAGGTATTGGTGTTGTTTGTATTGATTCTCTTAGTTGATGAAGATTATACTTTTTTCTCCATCTGAAACACATAAAATGAAGTAGCTAACTGAATTATTTTAGGAAATTTTACAGAGTATATTTGTTTTGAAAATTTCAGCAAATAAGCATTGGAATTCTAAAGGCACTGAGTGACTCTAGCAAACAAAATGAAGAAGAACTTAAAAAGAAGATTAAAGGTAAATTATCACAGCATCACTAAATTGTAAAATCTCCTTTGTTGAAGTATATAAAGTAACATTAATAGTATCAACTAAAAGATACATGTTTATGTGTACAGCTTTATGACCTCTTGAGTATGCATGTATCTAGAATAAAAGGCTCAATAATTTTAGTCTATATTTAAATGTCTTGCTGAACTTTGTTGGCATTTCCTTCTTTACAGAATCAACTCTCTCTTATCCTGTTGACATCATACATTAAAATATGTTTGGGCAATGATTAATAATTCAGACATAAAAAATTAAAGTACTACTATGTGAATATAATTTATGTAGCTGCTAATAGTCCATTGTTACCTAACAGTAGTATAGAAAAATTCCAAACAGTGAACAGAAGAATTTTTTAACTTTTCAACATGACCTGGGAGATGATCTGACAATTTAAATTCAGACTGTGTTACTCTGAAATTAGAACTTGAGGAAAATGGTTTTGTTTGTCTGACAAAAGTTGGTGCTCATTTTTTAAGTTCAGATAGTTGTTTCAGTCTTCAGAGAAAACAGGAATTCTTACTGAAATGCAGTACTTCTGAGAAAATAGGGAAATGCATTTGAGCAGAGAAAGTGGTAGAGGTGTGGTTTAACCAAGCTGTGTTCTGGGAATGTATTTTCATCCCCATTCTTTTGATCCACAAAAGATTCTTAATTTAAGAATCTTGCTGTATTTGCTATCCTGAGGAAACCAGAGCAGGCCAACATGTTCCGTCGTACATCTTGCATTTTATAGTCTCCCTTTTATTAGGTATGTTGTAATGAGATTGGTTGCCAGTATATTGTGTGTAATATTTTTAACTTTACTGTATACTTTTTGAATTCTCAGAATATGAAAAGAAAAAGGGAATACAAAGTTTTGTAGATCGAATCTTCGGTGGAGAATTAACCAGCACAATTATGTGTGAGGAATGCAGAACTGTGAGTAAACTGCCTGCTCTGAATAACCTAGAATGTCGTGTCCTGTAATCTGCCGGATAACCCCAAAGTGACTGTCTGTAGAAATAAGACTTGACTAGCTGCATGCTTTTCAAAAAAGAAGGATGATTTCACTGGAATCTTTCTTCCACTCTGTTTTAAAGTTAATTTTGCAGTACCTTTCAAAAGCCTTCCAGAAAAAGAGGCCCGAAACAGCAAGCTTAATTGCCAGAATTCTCTCCTAGATTCCCAGTGAACACTTTCCAGTGGTACAGATCATAAAGCAAATTTATTGTTATGGGGCACTTTCCTTTTTCATTCAGGGGATTACATTTTCCCCTTTACCACAATGAAAAATGGTAGTGGGAGTGCCAGGAGGACAGTCAAGAAGATGCTATCGGGATAATATATCCTGAGAATGAAGTAATTGAGTGTATTAGCAAATGGACTAGTTGAATATCATGATGGATTACAGCTATGAGTCTCTTAGGACCTAAGGTGCAATCTCACTAGATAACCGAAATTCATAAAAGTATTTCCTGCTCATTTCTGTGGTAATGTGACTGCTGGATTTTTGGTCATTGGAAGCTATTTGGGGAGGTAAATGAGCCATGTTTTACAGTTGAGTGCACAAGCGGGCCTTGATTGCACACGTGCAAATACACCTATTGACAGCAAGCCAGCTGTTTCCAAACAAAATTAAATTGGACTCTTGATTATTCATTTAAAGGTGTCCTTGGTCCATGAGTCTTTCCTTGATTTGTCACTTCCTGTACTAGATGTTCAGGTAAGAAACAGTCATAGGTACTTTTCAGCTTTTTTTTTTTTTTTATTCATAGGGAAACACTTATTACACAGTCATTAGGAAAAGAATTTAAGCTTCTTTCTAGAAGTCTCTTTTGCAAGTCAAAATTGCACAGAAAGATAGAGAATAAGATTTTTAATGAGAGTCATTCCTGTAAGTTGTGGCTTATGAATTGTCTCAGCAAAATCACACAGATTGTTTGAGTTCTTTGGGGGTTTGTTATCACATTTTTCATCCATTTTCCTGCACCAAGTCCAAGAACATCTCTCCTAATATTCAGATTATGGAATAAAGATAAGAAATGTTGATAGGATAGTATGTGAATACTTATTGGATTAATCTTCAGACACTCAAAGTACTTGATTTGCTTTATGTTTTGTATTGATAATCTCTATGTGTAATAATTCAGATTTTTTTGTGTAGCACTTTTTACTCATAAACATTGAAATGGAAACCCCAGAGCCAAAGGGGTCATGACTTTGGCATCAAACAAGTTTCCTTTTAGCAGAAACAAATTCTGTGGCAGACAGTTCAACAGAAAATGTCTCTGCTTGTGTAAAACATTACTCTTCTATGTATTTAATGAGAACTGTTAGAGGCAAAGGTGATGTTGCCCCTTTACAGATTTAGATTTTGGCCCTCAATAGCCTTACTTTTCATACTGTTTCATTTTGTTTCACATGGACTCTCTGAAGTGAGACACTCTTTCCATTAACATCAGGGTGTGAGTTAGTTATATGTTACATGATTAAATATTACCTTAAGTTGAAAACTCAGACAACATCTCTGTTTCTGTGGTTCTTCTGTGGCTTTTTGGGTTTTGTAGAAAGGAAAAATTACAAAGAGAGACAACGTTAAAAAAAACAAAGAAAAGGAATCTGAAGATGAAGAGGATAAAATCAGTGACCATTACCTTAAGCAGAAATATGAGCCCCATGGTACAAGTAAGCACCTTCAGAAAAAAATGAAGAAACAGGCCAAAAAAAAAGCCAAGGTTGGTTTGGATAGGTATTTCACTTTGTGCTTGCTGTTTCTGTTCAAGAAATTCTTTTTTGTTTCCTTAGTTTACATGAAGGAAGAGATATCGTAGAACATCTCTCTTTTCAAAATACATAACTGAAAAGACCAATTATACCCATGTCTTTGGTGTTAAGATGCTCTGTTAAGTGTTGCTGGGTAGGAATAATATAATAATATCCAGTAGAATTTGTTGCGTGTCTGAAGAAGCCTTAATTTGTATCATACTGTTTTTCAGTCATTGATTGCAAGAATCTTCACAAAACTTTAGAATACAGACACAAGAAAGATCAGGAAGATAGCAAGGGCATCATTAGCTGTCTTTTGATGATACTATATAACAGGGAGCAGTAGGAACTATGTCTGAGTGAGGATAAATTCTGTATTTGAACTGATTACCTCTGATCATTAAATCATAGATTATTCTTCCCCCTCCTGCCTTGTGTGCGCATCTATGACATGCAACAAAGATTACAAAGAAGTGGTAAGAAATGCTAAATATAAATTATACTTACTTTGTTTTTTGTACTCTTGTTTATTATGTATTCAAATAAGCAGAGCCAACGCCGGCAGGAAAAACTTCAAGGAAAGGTGCTTCACTTGACATATCTCTGCACAACTGAACAGCCAGAGACAGATGTCAAGTACAACCAAGAATCAGATACTGAAATGAGCTCCAAAACTCTTGATAAGAAGCAAGGAGAGGAATCATCACATGATTGCAGAGATTACTGCTTAACTCAGAAAGACTTGAGTATACAGGGAAATAGTAGAGAACTTCAGAGCAGGCATGAAAATGGAGGAATGCCAGAACAAGAGTGGGAAGAAAACGAGTCACTCGTGGATCTCTCTATGGAAGGCTTAGATTCTCCTGTGAAGTTTGTCAATGGCCTTGACAACCTGTCTTTGGAAGAGGAGGATGATGACAATGAAGATGAGGAAGAGCTTACTATGGACTTTTTAAAACTCCACTTGAGTGCCAGTGACACAAATACCTTAGATGGCCTTCAGCCTGTTCCTAACAAGACGTGCGAAGTATCTACAGATGACCCCGAAATGGCATTTTGTACTCTGGCAAACAGGGAAGAGCTAAACCCTGAGGAAGATTCAGTCCATCATTGTTTGTATCAGTTTACCCGTAATGAAGCACTTACCGAGACCAATAAACTACTGTGTGATGTGTGTACACAAAGGCATTGTGGACCAAAGAACAACATAAGTATGACAGACTTTTTAAAAGAAAACTTTAAACATATCCCTGTCTGCTTCTTGAGTGGGTAAAGAGTGGGGGGATTATCCCTTGTGTAACTTTGTCTACTTTCATTCATTGTATTAAAGGAGAATGCTCAGGTTCTCAGGTCTTGCAATAGATGACATTGTAACACTTTAAATAGTAAAAATAAATTCCTGCTGTGACCTTTGTTTTGATATAAATCACTTGTTTTAATCTTTGGTGATTTTTCTTTTCTGCAGGTGAAAAGAAGTGTGTTTATACTAATGCCAAAAAACAGATGCTCATCTCTTTAGCTCCTCCAATTTTAACCCTTCACTTAAAGAGGTTTCAGCAGGTAAGTAGCAGGCTGATACATGTATATAGCTATATACATGTACATATGTGTGTAGTATTAGCTTAACTTGAAAATATGCTAACATTACTTTTATTTTCTATAAAACTAGTTTGGGTTTTTTCCCAAAGTTTGGAAGGCATTCGTATGCGGCATTGTGTTTTGTGGTCGTTGAGGCACTAACATGTGTTTCCCTGAAAGAATATTCCCTTAATTAACTGGAAAATACTGTTTTGTAAATGTATTCACAACATATTCCCTCATTATTCTTACTGCTTACTGTATTAACCAGAATCCTAGCATTAATGGTTTCCTACAATTACAGCTGCTCATGGGCTCATATTTTTCAGTAGGTATAGGTAAATAGGATCCCTTACTAGTAATAAATAAGTAACAAGTTAGCAGAAGTGGAAAAGAGAGGATTCTGAGCCTTGTGGAGCAGAAGGAAGGATGAAAGGAAAGAAAAGTAACTTAATTTTTATTTACAGACACTGAAGACACTTACCTGTTTATTCCCAAGTTGTAGAAAAATTTTTGACTCAGGGCTTTAGCTTTTCAAGAGAGAAGGAGGAAAGGAAAGGGAGACAGTACCTCTAAATTTAAACCTGTTTGGTGTTTTTGGTTAATATACTTGAAAAATAAGGGAGACATCTTTAATTAGATGAAAACCAATTTCATATAGAAAATGGAAATGTGTAGCCTGATCCAAGAGACTGTACTATGAAGAAAATAACATTTATCATCATCTCCTTTTGTTTTTCCAGTTTGATACTGGACGATTGTTTGATTAAGGTGGGAGCAGTTTGCGTCAGTTCGGGTGTTCTAAGATCAGATCCTCAGGCATGTGACAGTATCTGAGAAGCCAGAGTTGTCCTCATAGTTACTGACGTGCATTAGAGCTGATTCTTTTTCCACTTCTGCTACTATTACGTTAATGTATGAGTGAGCTGAAGAGCCATCTTAACTTGTGTTCCAGTGCAGCATGTGGGGCCAAGGAAATAATGCTGGAATACTGGACATCAGAGGAAAAAAACCTGCTTTTTCTCAGTTTTGTGTAATGTAAAACTATTTTGTATTGTTGAAACTTTAACCTGAAACATTTAGTAACTAAGTGTGGTTTTAGTATGCTCCATTTTAACATGATGGGGTTTTCCCTCTACTTTGGTTGTTTAAGGCTGGATTTAATCTGCAGAAGGTTAACAGGCATATCAAGTTCCCAGAAGTGATAGACTTGGCTCCTTTCTGTACAGCTAAATGTAAAGTAAGTGGGAAAACAATCAGATTCTCCTTTCCCATGTTCTAATGTGCTTTCACAACAAAGCTGCATAGCAAAATCTTTGTACAATGCTTGTCAAGCCTGTTACTTTGTGTGATAATTTGTACTTCACTGCTCATAACTGTAGTGCTTGCATGAATCTCTAATGATCAGTTTCCATTTCGTCAGCAAAAAAATCAAAGAGTTTGCATTCTTCAAAACCCAGCACTTGGCTGACATAGCTAAACTTGTGGTTTTCTAGAATGTGGCTGAAGGGAATACAAAGGTCTTGTACTCTCTCTATGGAGTTGTCGAACACAGCGGAACAATGAGGTCTGGGCACTACACTGCCTATGTTAAAATGAGAGCTATGAATAGCCACCTCTCTGATCTTGTTCTTAGAGGACAATCTCAAGGTAAATAATTAGAAATATTTTACAAATTATTTCTTACAGAATCACAAAATGGTTTGGGTTGGAAGGGGTCTTAAAGATCATGTAGTTCCAGCCTCCTGCCATGGCTCTTAAGTTCTGTCAGAAAGGCAATGAAGCTAGTGAAATGATATAATGAGTGGCTGAGGGAACTGGGAGGGCTCAGCCTGGAGAAAAGGGGGCTCAGGGGGGATCTTATCACACTCCAGAACTGCCTGAAAGGAGGGTGTAGCAAGGTGGACGTCCAGCTCTGGTCCCAGGCAACCAGTGACAGGATGTGAGGAAATGGCCTTGAGGTTGGACATTAGGAAGAAAAGAGGACAAAATAGTGGTTAAGCATTGGAAGGGGCTGCCCAAGGATGTGGCGACATCCCCATCCCTGGAGGTGTTCAGCGGACAACCAGATGTAGCACTCAGTGCTCTGGTCCGGTTAACAAGGCAATGATCAGTCACAGGTTGGATTCCGTCTTGGAGGTCTTTTCCACCTCAATGATTCTATGATTATACTCTATGATTCTTACTAAAGAACAGTAATAGAACTGATTGCTTCAATTCTTGGTAGTAACTTTTACTCCTACATTTTTCCTTTCACAGCTTCAGAAACTGAGCCAGTCAAGGGTCAGTGGTTCCACATCAGCGATACCCACGTACAACCTGTCTCTGTGTCCAAAGTGCTGAGCTCCCAAGCCTATCTTCTGTTCTATGAGAGGCTGCTGTAACTCATCAGAAGAGCCTTCTTGTATGTGCAGCCACCTTGTTTGGAGGTCTGAGAAGGCAGACTTGCAAATCATGTTGTTAATATGTTGGAGCTGCTGTATAGCAGGAATTCACTTTATGCGTTTTAGGCACACTGACAAGCAGTTAACTTACACTTTTTCCAGTGTTTCACTACTTTTCAATAAAAGATTTTTTCAAAGTTACAGCTTTGGGTTTTTGTTGAATAATTTGGTTTCGTTTAGTTTACAGACTGCCGAGGGACTGTTATGGCCAACACTGCCTTTTTGTTGTAGGACTTTTTCTTTGAGAGCAGCTGCTGGACATTTTGAAGCGGTTTGGGATCTTCAGGAGTTAGAGTGCAAGATGGTACATAGATCTTGATGGAAAGTGCATATCTCCAGGGAGTTGAATGCGGTTCAGTGGGTGCAAGTTCCATGCTGAGCAGCTGATGGCCCAGAAAACATTCTAAAATGAAGAGTCCATGCTGCAATTGCCTTTTATTTTGAAGCTTATAAACTACATCCAACAATGAAATTATTCCTCTTCCTTCTCTGCTATATGCAGTATCACATTCTGTCAGTGCCCAAGAGCCAGGATCCCCAGTGGAGCTCTTGCTCCCACCCTGCTCCCACACAAACAGGGCTGGGCTAGAAAAGCACTTGTCTTTTTCCTGGGCACTGTCAATGCTCATCAAAATAACCACACCATGGTGTTGTCGACTCACAAAACAAGGACACAGCTCTGAGCCCAGCTCGAAACCACCCCCAGGATATAGCCAAGTCAGCAATGTCCCTGCTCTCAAATCAACTCTGTCCGGACAAAAAGATTTAGCCAATCTTCCCCTTCCAACGCAGGAACCCCTAGGCAGGTGCTGTTGGGGTGACAACCTTCCCAAGAGCAATCCCCTCCCGGTCCAGATGACGAGCTCCCCCAGACCACCTTAAACTCAGGCCCGGATGGAATAAATGCACACTCGACCAGAAAATGAAGGAGGGCTCTTGACATGAGGACTCCAACTGGGCTTTATTACAGGAACAGCAGAGGCTCTAGGGAAGGTAGGGTCCAGGTGAGGTGGAGAGTATGACTGGCTGGAAGGCTCACAACCACAACTGAAGGGTCTCTGGACCTTTCAAGGGTATCTCAAGAAGCCAGAGAGAGGGTGCTGATCTCTCCCACAGAAGCACAAGACACCCAGGCAGAAGGCACTGACAGCCCCAAGCAGGGAAGGGGACCAGGTATGTAACTGGGGAAAAGTGGGAGGGGTTGGAACACAAATAAACCAACAGGGTTAGGGGAGAAGAGAGGAGCTGGGATGGGGTGACATGACCACAGCCAATGGGGACCAGAAAGAGGAGTGGTTCTGAACAGAGGCCAATGGGTGAACAGAAGGTACAGAGCCTTCTAGAACAGGGGAGGGAATACTATTGGAGTGCCAAAGCTAGATTTACATAATGGAATGGAGAGTCTTGGGAAAATGTTTCAGTTTCTCACCCTGAACTGGAATGGAGTTTCTTCCCCGGGCATTCCCACTTCAGTGCCTGACCCATGGCCTCCCACATTCCAAGTGGATACTTTTCTTTGCACCACACTCAAAGGCCAACACCAACTCCTCTGCCCTAACAAACTTTTTCTGTCTCTTAGAGTCTGGTAACAAACTTGCAAACATTGGCCAAAAACAGAGCTCACAAAACTGTCAGTGGAGAAAGCTCTTTGCTACCTACAATTTCAATTGCACCCATCAAACTACAAACACCCACCCTGCTATTACCACTTTCCTTCTCAGCTCTAGTTACCATCGTTAGCCTTCAGTCTCTGAGTCAGGATCCAAATGGCACTAGGGTCTGCTCAGGCACGAAAGCTACAAGGGACAAAACCCTGTCCTGCAGAGGCCTGGCCTCTGCATTCCCGCTGACAGTTCAACAACTCTAACCCAGAGGACTGCCTGTTGGGAAAAGCCTTTCAATTCACTAAGACCACCAAAAGTGCCCATCCAAACTTTGCCAAGGAGAAGAAGAACTAGAAGCCCATCTCAAAAGAAAAGGCAGCCCCTCCAAAATACAAAACATCCAGGGCCTGATCCTATAGAAAGATGTCAGAACACTGCTATTGGGCATTAGCTGCATGGGGCACTAGATATGCTGCACGCTAAGACCCAGCCCAGCTCTTTACCTTGTCCAAAAGAAGTGTGCTTGCAGAATTTCAAGAAGGCTGCCTTGAGGAAGTGGAAAACATATGCCAAATGGATTCTTTCAGGAGGGAGACTGCCGTCCAAAGATGGATACCAACTTCATGATTGTACAAATTGAGTCAGTGCTTCCAAACCAAATATGCCAGGATAGAAAGTTACTGCTGCCCTTAAGCTGCACAACACAGCTTCTTATCTGCACCTCCAACACTGGGGCTAAGTTCTTTCCTTCCCATGAGAAAACATTGCTGTTCTCCTTCAGGAACTTACCAAGCAAAAGTTGCATACCACGTCCCATACTGACTCTGTCCAACAATGGCTCCTACACAGAAGGGGCCAGGACATAAATGTCTTCCTGGACTATACCTCCCCACGGTACCTTATCAGCTGCCCTACCAACATTGCCGCCATATCTTTTGCTTCCTATGGAAAGGCACTCCATGTCACTTGGCTTTGCCTTGCCTCCAGTACTGTGCCTAGTTTTCCTAGCCTACCCTAGCTTTGCTTCCTTGCCTATGTCTGCCTCGCCTAGCCCTACAAATAACTTCCTGGCTTGGCTTTGCCTTGCCTACCACTCTTTGCCTTGCCTTCCATGCAGGTAAGGCAATGCAAAGTAAGTGTAGGCAATTGTAGGCAAATCAAGGGAGAGGTTGGCAAGGCTGGAGCTGTGAGGGGAAAGCAAATGGAGTGGTAGGTGAGAAAAGTCCCAGAAGTTAGAGGCAAGGCTGGGCATACGAAGTAATGTTAGCAGAAAGGGCTAGGCAAAGCAAAGCCCCAGAGGAAAACTGTAGGCAGGTCAAATGTGGGGCATGGGCATGCAAGGGAATGCAAAGCAATGGAGGATCAGCAGGGCAAGGCAAGGAAAATGTTGGGTTGCCAAAGCAAGGCAAGTGGCAGGTACATTCAAATATTGCTGGTACACAAAAGTGGCCAGGTTAGACCGCTCTGTCCAGCCTTGATCTTGCATGGGCCATCGCTAATCTGCACTAAGACACTTGCATTACCAGCTTTCCTTTATATGCAAAAGAATTGTCATTCTGGTCCTGAAGCCCAAGGGTGAAACCTGAATTTTGCATCCAAAATTCAAGACATGCAAGGTCAGAACAAAGCTGTCAGGACAGATAGGTGTGCTTGCATGTGACTTCCTCTGGGCTTCCTCCCACATGCTCCTGAAACACTGGGGCCTTGAGAAAAAAAAGCCAGTGAAAGCCTGGAGAATCCTAGGAGAAGCAGACAGGGCAACGCAAGTTGAAGAAATTCCACAAAAGGAGATTTTTGCCATCGGCACACTATATACAGTCGCGAACAGGACGGGACACTCGAAATTAGTGCCGTGTGCTGTTTATTTCAAACATCAATCTCAGTATATTGTCAGGACAATGGAGACAACAGATGTTAACAGCTCACTGATTCAAACAGAATGCCAAGGAAACGTAATGTTACAGCGTAGCATAAAGCCATCTCAGTCTAAGTTTCAGCCAATCACACATAGAGCAAAAACATATTGACAATAATTCTATCCAACATATGAAGCACACGTAACTGTAGTTAACACAATAGAGACTTTTTCTCTAACACAGTGGCTCGTTTATGAGAGACGACGCACATAGACTCATTCATATTAACCTTCTAAAGATGTACATTAAATAAACTTGTTGCAACCTAAAAGGGCAAATCACAGAAGCTTATTGTTCTATTTCTCACGTCTGCTCTACAGCTTAGAAAACCTTTCTGCTGCATTAGCACTGTTCACAAATCTGCTGTCTGAGGCCTGTCTTTTTTACCACTTTCTCAAAACCCTCTAATTTTATAGATCCCAAAAGAGATGTGTTGAATTCCAGGTGGGGGACAGGTGAGCAACGTCATGCAAGGCAAGGAAGGCGTTCAAGGGCAAGGCAAGACAAGTGGTGTCTTTGCCAGACAACACAAAAGAGAGGGAGGCAAGGCAATAAGAGTCCTAAAAGAAGAAGGAAATGAAAGATTGGAGCTGGTCAACTGGGAAGGAAAAGGAGGACAGGTGAGCAAGGCACTGGGTTGGTAAAAAGGGCAAGGGAAGGACGTGCATGGGTCAGGAAGGTAAAGGAGTGGTCAGGAATGACAAGGAAATGCAAGATTGGGTAGGAAAGGCAAGGCAATATAGGGGAGGGGTAGGCAACACAATGGGTGTCTTAAGAGGAAATGTCCATGCACAGCAAAGCCAAGAGAAAATTGGTAGAAAGTTCAAGGTAGGGGATGAGACAGAGTGAAAAATCCCCCAGAGTAAAAATCCATTTTGAATTAGGTGAAATTTCTAGGAAGGGTGAAAAGTCTGTAAGGCCAAAGCTGAAGGGAAAACTGCAGGACAGAGATAATTAAGAGACAGAGAGAGACAGAAAAGAAAAACAGAAACTGCTGCAAGGGCAGGCCGCCCTGACCCAGGAATTCTTTTTGATACAGAGGAACTGATGATAAATGTCACACAGAGTCCATAAGTATGAATATGTATGAACCTATTGTGAAACTGTATGCATATGTATTGGGAACGAGAGATAAAAGGAGATCTGAAGTTCTCAGAGGCATGCATGCCCTTTTAGGGAGAGAAATCTCCACATGTGTCCAGCACTGCAATAAACAAACATACCAGCTTTACAACTTTTACAAAGTTGTGGAGTTTTCTTCTTTTCTCTGCAAAACATTCTGGCAAGCCAGGCAGGAGTTCTCTGTCCCCGCAGGGGCAGGGGGGATAGACGGACCTCCAAGGTGCACCCTAAGATTTTTTTTCCTAGTGGGGCTCCGCTAGTCTCAACTTGCCTCCTACAAAGACAGACAAGGACCTGCTGGCCTGCGGAGGAGGATACGGTATGTACTGAGGGGTCCCCGGGGAAAAAGAGAGCTAGGGAGTAAATCACTTAGAGACGTCTGGGTGCAGCTGATGGAGCAGCTGGATTAGAGATGGGGGGTTCATTGTCTGATAGAACGGACCGCTAGCGACCCTGGGGGTGGATCGAGTGGACCTCTATGTGTGTGTGTGGTGTGTGTGTGTGTGTGTGTGTGTGTATGTAGTGTCCAGACACTGTATCGGGGGTTCATTGTTCTGATAGGGCAGACCGCTAGCGACCCTGAGGGTGGGTCGAGTGAATCTCTATGTGTGTGTGTGTGGTGTCCAGACACTGTATCATTGTATAGTTAATGCATTGTGTGGTTAATGTTAATGTGTCTGTAATCATGCAAGTGTGTGGTATATGAAAGAGAAAGCAAACAAGTGAGTTCACCAAGGGCGCGGAGGGGTGAGTACTACCCGTGTTTGAAGCAGCTGAGTGAGGCCTGAGGCGCCAGCTGCAGGCAGGGAGTGCCCCGCAGAGAAGCGGAATGAGTAGAGGAACGTCTGTGATGGTATTTATTGTGTTTAAATGTAGTGATTTGTGTAGATTTGGTACATTTTAACCACGAGTAAAAGCTCAGAGAGTTTGGACTTGATCTCTGGACTGTGTGCTGTTATTTTGATTGATTGTGTCCAGGGAAAACTGATGTGAGTAAATCTGAATTATGGTAGGCTGTGTTGTGTTGAGAAAAGTGGGCACTTTGAGAGATATGCCCTTTCCCAATGATTTTGTGTGGTGATTTTCTTCCACTGCATTGTGGTAATTTGATTCTCGGATTGTATAGTGGTGTTTGTGGAGATTTTAAGATTTTGTTTGCAACAAGAGTATCATTTTACACAGAAGAACAATAGTATGGTGATTTATGTTTGACTATAGTAAAGCGAATTAAAGGAATTCCAAGAATTCTCCCCCCCACAGCAATTCAAGCCTTGGCTCTAGTGAATTTGAGATAAAGGAGGGGGGTGCATGTGTCTGTGGGCATATCAGAGTTTCTGCTGTGACAAGCACAGCCTTTTTGCAAGGCAGTAAAACAAGTGTAAGTAGACACAGTGTTTAATTAGATTGTGCAAGAAGAGAACTAGAAAAGACTAATATTTTGTAAAACAGAGTTTAGATAGAAAAGATGAATGAATTTATGAGACTTCAGCTAGTACTATAGTAAGTCTGGACTGGGAACAGCCTGCTGTAGGAGATTTAGAGTTCTCAGTAATAAACAGAATAGCCTGCTTCTGGAGGCAATTCCTGTAAGCCTTTAGTGCATCAAGAAGCTGGCACGCTGCGTTAGTATTATTGCAGTGCAGAGTTTGTGAGAGATGCTGGTATTGCTGTTCTAATAAGCATCAGGGCACATGCCCCGAGTGTAAATTAAAGTTTTCTGATCAAGCTGATTCAGAACCTAAGATCTTAAAGCTTGTGTGTAGGAAATCACATCTGATACCTGCCACCTGGAGCTGTGTGTGGGAGTGTGAGAAGAAGACTAAGAAACTACTGTGAAGCTTTGTAAAGAGAAGTTTCGGTGGAAGCGAGATAGGGCAAGGAGAAAGAGATAATGAGACCTGACCAGAGCAAAGAGGATCCTAAACTAGCTCCTTTTAGGAGGAACTCACTGGGAGAAGGCTGCCAGTAGGAGCAGCTCAGAAAATAAAAAGATTTACAATACTTCATTGCAGTTAATACTGTTTTAAAATAGGAAGGTAAACAGGATGGGGTTTTGTATGCTGATATGTCTTTTTGTTTTAAGAAATCACCCAGAATGGCAAAGAGACTCTGAGATCAGACCACCCTCTGGTCTTGGCCCTTGAAAAGGAAAACAAGGCAAAGAGAAAGCAAATCAAGCATGTTGTTCAGCATGCAGCATAAGATAGCAACGTATGAAGTCAAACAAAGATTATCATGCTAAAATGCAAAGTGATTACAGCTTGCAAAATGAGTATATATGATTTGTTAAAGGCTCCTACTAAGGTAAGGGAGGAAGGATAAAGATGACCTTCCCAAAAGAGAAGAAGACTTAGGCTCCAAAAATATACCCACTCGAATCCATCCTCCTCCCCCCTCCTGGCAGTTCAATTTCATCCAGAACTAAGATGTAACAGACCCCTCTGCAAGAGGCAGTGAGATCAGAAGAAGGAAAAGGGTAGAATTTTAGTCGACACAAGGGCCATATATTCAGTTTTAAATAAAGCTTTAGTACCTGTGGACAATGCTTATGTTGTTGTGTGGAGAACAACTGGCCAGTCTGAGAAGGTATACTTTTGCAAACCTTTTAAGTAACATGTGTATTATGCGTACTTACAAGTTTTTGTACAATTTGCTCAATTCGCTAAACATTCTCAAATGAGAAAGGTTACTCTGGAGGCAAATGATATAAAGATGTTAGGCTTAACATTAACAGCCATTGAAATCAAGAAAGACACTAGTAAAGAGATATTACAATAAGTAAATAAGTGTTTTCGAGGGTATGGGCCTCTGCTGTACCAGGGAGAGTGAAAAATGCCCCTGCATAGTAACCAAGCTTAAGGAAAGAACACAACCAGTGAGAACTGAGCAGTACCCTCAAAAGGAAGATAGAGAAGGAATCAGCCCAATAATTGTTAGTACTAGATTGAAGGCTGTCAATAAGATAACACAGAATTTATACTCTGTGGTAGCAAATCCATATACTTTACTAACTTGTTTAACACCTGAGCTAACCTGGTTCACTGTTTTAGGCCTAAGAGATGCCTTCTTTTGCCTCCCTTTCCATGAAGCCAGCCAGAAAATTTTTGCATTCAAACACAGCTCACATGGTCCATGTGCCTGAAGGCTTCAAAAATTCCCCACTCCGATTGGAGAACAACTTGCAAAGACCCAGAGTCCCGGGAAGCTCCACAAGAGGAAAGGAATCTGTTGCAGTATGTGGATGATCTTCTAGTAGCCACTCGGACGAGAGAAGCATGTAAGCATGTGTGGTGTGGACGGTAAGCCTTCTGAATTTCCTAGGACTCTAAAGATACAGAGTATCAAAGAAAAAGGCACAGATAGTGAAACAGAAGGTAATCTACCTGGAGTAAGAAGTGAGTGCTGAGCAGCAGACTTTAAGGCAGGGAAGCCATATGCCAAACTTCGAAATCCCAGACCACGAAAGAACTCCGAATCTTCTTAAGCATAGCAGGGTAGTGCCAGCTGTGGGTTTATAATTATGGACTGCTCATCAGACCCCTCTGGGCTCTTATTGCCAATGAAAACAGAGATCTCCAGTGGACAAAAGGAGCCACACGGGCCTTTCAACAGCTAGAGAGTGCCCTCATGTCAGCTCCAGCGTTGAGACTTCCAGATGTAAGTAAACCATTCTTTATATTTTTCCATGCAAGGAATTGCCCTGGGACTCAGGACTTGGGTCCATACCAAAGGGCAGTTGCTTACTTCTCTAAGCAACTAGATGCAACAGCCAAAGGATGGCCAGGTTGCCTCAGAGGTGTAGCAGCAGTTGTGCTGAATATTCAAGAGGCACCCAAGTCTACCCTAGGACAAAAATGACTGTGCTAGTGTCCCACACAGTGTCTGCAGTACTAGAAGTAAAGGGTGGCCACTGGCTTTCACCAGAGAGGTTTCTGAAATACCAGGCCATCATTGTAGAGCAAGATGATGTAGAGATAGTGGTGACTAATATTGTCAACCCAGCTTCTTTTCTCAGTGGATCGAGGAGAAGCAGTACACCATGATTACCTAGAAACCATTGAAGCTACCTACTCCAGCTGCCCAGACTTAAAGGACACTCCTTTAGTTGATGCAGAGACCTGGTTCACTGATGAGAGTAGCTGCATTGCCAGTAGAAAGCAACATGCAAAGTACACAGTGACTACCTGCAGAGAGGTAATAGAGTCGGGACCCTTACCAACAGGTACCTCTGCACAGAAGGCTGAGATAAATGCATTGACCCATGCCTTAGAAACAGCAAAAGGCATTCAGAGTCGGGCATGCACATGGAGCCATCTGGAAGGAGAGGGGACTGCTAACTTCACAAAGGAAGAAGAGAAAATCGGGCTGCTGGAAGCAGTTCAGCTACCTGAAAAAGCATATTAAGCACCAGAGAGTGAGCTTAAAATTGGAGGAAAGAAATGAGCTGGCAGATGGAGGGGCAAAGAAAGCAGCAAAGAGCGAGGTAATTATGGACAGATTTTCCTCGAAAGTAAGCCATAATACAATGATACTAATCAAAAGAGATGTACAAAAGAGACAAGGGGTGGGCTACCATTGAAAGAGAGCTAGTAATCCCTTCCCATTTGCATGGTTACTAGTGAAGGAAGAGCACTAGAAAACACACTAGGGCCTAACTACTAAAAAGCTTTTTAGAGAGTGTGGCTACTTTCCCAAAATGACCAAGGCTGCCAGTGATACAGAGTGCATTGAAATGAAGTGTTGACTTTGAAGTAGTAATTTCCACAGGCTTTCTAGGACATACATCTGATTGAAAGAATTGTTGTCAGGAATTTATATGCCACTATCACTCAGGTAAGCCGACAATGTGTTCCTTGCCTCCAGACTAACCCCAAAAATACCCCTAGGCTGAAACTCAGTCAGACTGGGAGAGGCCATGGGCCTGTACAGCAGCGGCAAATTAACTTTTCAGAACTCCCAAAGGAAGGGGGGTATCAGTATTTACTAGTATTGATAAATACATTTTCAGGGTGGCCAGAAACATTCCCCACCAGAACTGTCAAAGCTCAAGAGGTGACCAGAGTATTACTACGAGAAGTAATACCACGCTTCAGAGTTCCAGCCACAATATCCTCAGATAGAAAATCATATTTCATTTCCAGAGCAGTGCAACAGGCTAGTAGCTGCCTGGGCATTAGATTAGGACCTTCACACTCCATACCGCCCCAATCAAGCAGCCAGGTAGAGAAAATGAATCATTTGATTAAGCAGCAGATTGTAAGACTGGGGCAAGAAGTTAATCTACCCTGGCCCCAAGCTCTTTCACTGACACTATTGCAAATTCAAACTAAACGTTGAGCTAAAAGAATGCTGAATCCTTTTGAAATGCCTTATAGAAGACCATATGGAATACAAAGGGAATGTCCACCCACATTAGAGAGATAACACTGGCCACCTAAATGGTGGCTTTAAGCAAACAGCTCAGAGAAATTGAGAAACATATAACTAAAACTCGGAGTAGGGAGTTACATAGCCTGGGGATGATGTATATGTTAAGTCTCTAACAGAGAAGACTTTAGAACCACAGTGGGAGAGACCACTGCAAGTACTTCTCACCACCTTCACCGCAATCAAAATCAAGGAGCAGAATGCCTAGATCCATTACTCTCGAGTGAAGAAAGCCCTAGAAGTCCCTTAGAGAGTGACGCCAGAAGACAATGAACTGAGACTAAAACTTACTCAGGCAAAATGAGTATATTGCAGTCGAGAGTAGTTCATACTTTAGTTTACAGAATTGTTTTGTATGTAATTATAACTGAAGTTTCAGAACTAAAGGGTACCTCTATCCAAAGCAATGCTGAATGGCCTTAGTCCCAGGCTTTTAATCAGTACACTAGATCCATGAGACAACTTCCTGAGAAAAATGATTTAAACGTATCTACTGTAGTAATCCACGAGAATCGCGTATATGAGAAGCAAGAATGGCAGGAATGAGAACTGTGGGCACTTCAAGAAATCAGAAGAGAAGAAATCAAAGTAGGGTGTCAGGTCATCAATAGGACAGCATATGAGAAACCAGATGCAATTAGTGTCTCAACCTCTCCTGGTGTATATGAACACCAAGAAGTTTGTGACAGCCTAAGTGAATCAGACTGTTGGTGTAATTTCACCTTGATACAGCCTGTAGAAGTGACCTGCCTTTGAGCTCGAGTTGCTATCAGACTTTCATTTAAATTCAAAGTAGACACTGCACTTTTTGCAACAGCAGGGCCTTATACAACACATACTAGGACTCAAATAGTTCAGACTCAACCCAAACTTTAACCTAAAGTGTATGAAATAAGCCCCTACAGAGCAAAGAATGTGGGTGAACAACAACTATTATTCAATCCAGAATCGTCTCTCAAAAGTGTTGAGTTGCTAATGCAAATTAACATCTCAAAAATCCAACCAGCCTCCTCCTCCTTCCTAAAAATATCCTTTGAAGGCTAGACAACATAGTTACAAAGATAAGTATATCTCAAGAGCAGAATAAGAAAGGATCTGACTGAGATATTAGAGACAAGATTAAGAGTTTTAAATAGAATTGATTCAGAAATACTGGTGAATAAACTGGCCACTGCAGCAGGTAGCCTAACAAAATTGAACCAGCCTTTACAGTCATCTCTATTGGCATTAGAAACTGGCCAGTGGCAGATTTCAAAGGTACTGCCAAAGTAAGAAAGTACAAAAAGGCTGGAGACCAAGACCACAAGTTAATAGTAGAAGCACTTAGTATAGTTCAAGATAATGTGTCTTTAGCTTTCAGTTGTATACAAGCACAGTTATAGATGCAAGCAACAGCAGCTCTGATCATATGGGAAAGGGGTGAAGGTAATTTTCCAGCTAAAATTCGAAAAATTGTTTGAGATAATGCAATTGATTTTGAAAAGAAGTTTCAATCCTGTGGACTATGGTAAATTTCACCTATGATCCTGCTTCTAATGTGGCCACTGCCTTTGTGCTTACCAAATGTAATGCCACTGTTTATGTTATCCATCCCATCATTGCACTAAGATTAAACCATGAAAAAACAATACTCTACCCTTCAGAACAGAGAGTGTGGGCACAAAAGATGAATGAAAAGTAGCAGACAGTAAACTTAGAATCCTGCATTACTAGAGAACAGATGAGATTCATTTGTGAAAGCAATACTATTAATGCCCAGGATGTCTGTTTAGACACTGAACAGAGTATTTGTCACTTCGAAGTTCATCCAGTCACTGACCAAAAACTGTGCTCATATATACTAGAAAAGAGTGTGTGTGCCTGAGAACTGCTTGTGCTGCTGTAAAAATTGATAGCAATGATGTTATTTTGTCTAGTAGAAATCATTCTAATTTCTGTATTTGTAATCTTGTTAAGATTATCAGGTGTGATTTTTCATACTTGGCCCCAGTGACATCCCACCAGCTGCCTAAAACCAATTATACAATGTATCACGGACTATCACCTACCCCTATTAAGATGGACCTTACATTAGTAAAACAATTAATTAAGCACCAAGACCTACTAGAGATCTTGAAGGAAATCCAAGAAAGTAGAAAGAAAACCTTAATTACTTTCCAACATGATACAAAAGAAATAACCAGAGTTCTACAAAGAATAATACAAAATCTGAATCATCACTGGTAAGATGTGATCTTTGGGTGGTCACCAACTGCAAATTGAATATTTAATAAGTTGTGTCATCCCATTATAGTTTTGTTAATATTAGTTGAGATAAGTTTAAGATTATCTATTATATTGCTAATTTAGAATTGGAGAATACTACAACGAATAGTTGTATTGACCTCTTTATCAAACCTACATGATAAAGCATTAAGAGACACTTATTGTCGTAAGGGTTTGCATTAAGTAAAAGAATTTACTTATTTTCTAGGAAAGGGGGGAATGAGACAGAGTGAAAAATCTCCCAGAGTAAAAATCCATTTTGAATTAGGTGAAATGTCTAGGAAGGGTGAAAAGTCTGTAAGGCTAAAGATGAAGGGAAAACTGCAGGACAGAGATAATGAAGAGACAGACAGAAAAAAAAAACCCCAGAAACTACTGCAAGGGCAGGCCACCCTGACCCAGGAATTCATTTTGATAAAGAGGAACTGATGATAAATGTCACACAGAGTCCATAAGAATGAATATGTAGGAACCTATTGTGAAACTGTATGCATATGTATTTGGGAGGAGAGATAAAAAGAGATCTGAAGTTCTCAGAGGTATGCATGCCCTTTTAGGGAGAGAAATCTCCACATACGTTCAGAGCAGCAATAAACAAACATACCAGCTTTACAACTTTTACAAAGTTGTGGAGTTCTCTTCTTTTCTCTGCAAAACAGGGATAGGTGAGTGCAGCTGAGAAAGAAAGAAAGTGCATAGCTCTCTCATGTGTGTGTGTGTGAGAGAGAGAGAGAGAGAGAGAGAGAGAGAGAGAGAGAGAGAAGTTTGCAGGATGTAAGGCAAAGAAAGCTGTCTCTTGATTGTGGGGTGAATGGATGTTTTCAAACCTAAGCAGCAAGGTCCAAGACACCTTTTCATCCTGGCATATCTGTGTGTGTGAGACATAGCCAGAAACTTCTCAGTTTAGATTCAGATGGTGCAAGTAGCTGAGCAGGAAAGCACATCACATCAGCATGTTTCAACAGAAGCAGTTTGTGCGAGAAGGAGATGGATATATGGGATTCCAGCAATATGACAATACACTCAGCTGAGAAGCAAAGTGCAATGCCTCAGTGCATGCTCTGAAAATAAAAGGCTGCAAGGAAAAGGCAAGGGGACAAATCAATGAAAGCTTTCTGTCCTGGCACACTTGAGCTGTTTGAAGGTGAACCGCTGTTCAGTTTCACTAAGGACTGTGTGACACTCAGAGGATGCACTTTTCCATGTAGCTGAGAAGGAAAATGAGAATCACCAGTATGTCTGGCAGAGTTTGTAGGCTGCGAGGAGAAGGTGAAGGCCAGACTTGGTTTTTTGCTGTGGTGGTTGTTGTAAGGAAGAAGCTGATGGATGTTTTAAACTTTTGGGGATCTGTGAGAGTGAAAGACTACGCTGGTACCTCATTAAACTAATGATTGTTGATCATCTGGCTGAATCTATGACGTAAACCATAAGTGAGATTTCCCCCCATTCACCCCAGTTTTTTCACCTTTTCATCCAACAGCCTGAGCCTTTTGGAGGCTGCTGTCAAACATCTTGCCTTTAAAGCTACAAGTGTCTCAGTTCAGCCACTAAGAAACATGGAAAAAAGCTCAAGTCAATTTCAGAATTACCCTGAGCAGAGCTGGTGTTTCAGTACCTGAAATTACTATTGTGAATATGTGCAAGAATCACCATTTTATTAGGCAAACATTTGAAATACGGTAGCAGCTTCATCTTCTTGTCGTTGCAGTCCTTGGAAGTTTTGCTATTTACTGAAACAGGAAACAGATCAAACACAAGAAGCTTAAGAATCCAAGCTCCCTGGCCATTGGTCAAATAAGCACTTGATTAATTCAAGGTGCCATTGTAACATACAGAATGGCTCTGGGCAGGAAAATGGAAGTGTCATCGTCCATGGGGGCAGAAAACCTTTATACTGTGTGAAATCTGGGAGTAATCAATCATGCCTCAGTGTGCTGTGGCTGGTCAGAGAGCTACACAATGGGTCTCTGTGCCCATGGCACTCTCAGGGCTCAAGGCCCCACAGAAACTCCCCACCTTACAGACATGCAAGTAAAGCCCAACGAAAATGCAGTTCTCCAGACAGCTTACTGAAACCAGCTAGGAGTTCCCAGCATCACACTGGGCACTTCTGACCACAGATAGGTTTGGTTTTAATGAATCCAGAACAAAGTTGCATTTTCCTAGTCTTCAGCTCTACTAAGGTATTTTAAGGAACATCGCGAGAAAAACTTTGTTTTGGAAATGATACATAAAAGAGGGCATAATATATGTTTTGCTGCTATCTTCTTTTGCTGCTCCATTTTGCTTGCTTTGCTATCGATTTCTGTCAAATAAATGCTAGCAAAATACCTAATCAAGTCCTGCTGCAAAGACAGACTGCCAGAGAAGTAGAGACACTTTGAAGATTTACAAGACCCTTGTAGCATGTGTCTAGGTCAATTTGTATGCAGATTCTTTCTTCCAGCAGGACTTTTTTTGCACCATTAGCGCACATTGAACTGAATCCAGTACAAAAGCAGTGAATATGGGAATTGTTCTCTTTCAGTTTGAATGGTGATAAAAATGCATATCAAATAAAAGCATTTTAGAGCAGGAGGAAGATTTTAAATGTTGCTAGCAAATCATAAAAAGATGCATATTTACAGGTTGGGTTCCTTTCAAAATTTACAAGATTTCCAGACAGAAAACATAGCTTAGTAAATTGCAAATCTAAATCACTATCTATCTAGAAAGGCGACATGGAAAACAGCAAGAGGAAGAAAACCAAAAAGAAAATCAAAGGAATCAAAGCAATAAGGCACAACCTCTCCTCATTTTCAGCTTATTACAGTACCTCAGAAGCACCTTTGAGTGTCCTAACAGTCACGTTAAGTAGAAAACTGTGCAAAGAACAATTGTGGAAAACTGGAAAACTGTGCTATCCAAACAGAAACACTTGATTTGCTTTCATAACGATTTAATCTGCATGCAATATGTAAGGTAAGGGTATGTTTCATATATTCAAAACCAATTTAAAAATATTTCCAAATTGAAGGGACTACTTTTTATTTGTTTTGAATTACTTGGCTAAATATGGCACACGTTAAAATACCACAGACATTCGTTTTAGAGTCACCAAGTGCAAAGGAGGGAAGTATTTTGTGTGCTTAAAAAAGTAAAGTACTGGAGAGTGCTTTTGTTACTTGTTTAGAAGGTTAGAATATGTGTAAAAGATGCTAGCCTGGGACTTGGAATTCATGAATTATTTGCTGTAAGTAGGTCAAATGACATTAGCTTTCAAAAAGAAAAAGTAATCTTATTCCACATTTCACTATTCTGAAGTAGATTAATATCCCATAAGATCAATATGGATATGAAGAGGGATATGACATGAAAGGTTAAGTAACAGTGTTGATGCCAAAGGCTTACCTGCTTCACACAAATGCAGGAGATAAAATACTGTTTTCATACAAGTATTGCTATTCAGAGCTTTCCTTGAAAAGTTTCAATGACAATCATGACAGTAAAATTCTGAGTGACAGTGAAATTTACTCAATCATGACAGTAAAATTTACTCGCTCATAAGAAAAATTCTTAGTGTGAGCTAAGTACCTTAAGCAAAGGGTAGGTCAAGCATAACTCATATTTGATGCAAAAAAAGGCAATTAGGCCTGTGTTTGCCACATCTACTCCATTAAAAAGCTTACTCTGTCTCAGATTCCTTTTCATGGATACCAATTCAAGTTGTGAAACTTCATGGAAATGATTTAAGGAAGGATATATTAGAAGAATGGAATAATGATTAATGTTCATTTCCTTTCAACTGCTTTGTTTGCCCTTTTAAATTTTTATGTCCTTTCTGTTATCACCATGATAGCAGTGCAGCAAGTGTTCAGTTCTAAGCTGTCCATATTGCCAGCTTCTGGACTACCTTCAGAAAACTTCCCAGAGGTTTCATATAGAAATCACAAGCAGTAGAGATGACTAAGACTGCAAAAATCTTCTCATCTCCTTCTAGAGCAGGACCATAACTTTGACCAATTCTTAACTAGACAACTGTCATCAGTCAAGAGGGAGTCTCATGTTCAAGAGCTAAGTAATGACAGCTGTAAATGATAAAAAGTACATTGAAATTCTCTTTGGACTACAGAGCAGAGAAATGAAGGAGCTTGAATTCACCTTCTTGGGCAGTTTTAAAATGCACATTAACTTTAGGATGGGAGCTAAGTCATTGCACTCCTTTGTAAAGTATGTCTGCGTAGACAGAGTTTCCTAATCCAGAAGCAATGTCATTTAACCCACGTTATCATCACTAGCTGCAATGCTGCAGTTACTGCAGAGTATCTGCCATATGTTTTACAGGGTGGGCTTTTGTGTGTAAACCCTGAGTAACATTTCAGAGAGAAGTATTTTGTGGGGGGGAAACCCCCTACTCTTAAATATTTCAAATAATGGGTACATTTGAAAGAAAAAAAAGATCTTAAACCTTTAATTTCTGGATGTATTACCGGCACAAACTGTACCAGAATTTATGATGCTTATGATTATGACGTCATAACTCTACCATGGATGCTCTTGCTCTGGAATATTCCTTAAGAAACAAAGCCCTCTATAGAAATTTAAAAAAAAATAGCTAAAATATTGGGCTGCATGATTTTAAAGGCTATGTACTAAAGGCCAAACACTTGTAATAATAGTAATGAGTGGACTAAAAGTTAAATCAATACAGCATAACATAGTTCAAAGATATCTTGTGTCCTAATGTTCCCACAGAAGACTGTAAAAAACTCTGTTTTTGTGGATTTGTGTTCTCCCTTTAGATGTACCTACTACTTCTTTTCACTGTATGAGAATATTTATGACAAGATTGGATGACCTCATGCGAACTTCTATAAGTAAAGATAGAGGAGCCAGAAAATAAAGGCAAAATTGTTAATTGCAGGTGGAAAGACGGATGTCAACAAAACAAAATAAAAAAGAAAAATATTAATTAAACCTCCCACTATTTTCTGTGAAACTAAAGGCACAGACAAGAAAGAAAAACTGCAAAATTCTCACTAGAAAAACACACTTTATCCAGCTCAAGTATTTTGTGGTAAGTGTTTTCAGGAGCCAGCCGGCCACTCCCAGCCACAGGCCCCCAAACAAAAACCACAGCCCTTTTTCCTGGCAAAAAAACTCACCTGCCCCTCTTCTGGATGGCAGATTGCAGGAGCCACTTAGTACTATCAAACCAGCCCAACTTGGCTCATGTGCCTCCTTGGTCCTGGAGACTATGCTGCGTATCATGGATATTCAGGAGCCAGCCGGCCACTCCCAGCCACAGGCCCCCAAACACACACCACGGCCCATTCCCTGGAAGCAAAATTCTCCTGCTCCACTTCTGGATGGAAGATTGCAGGAGCCACTTGGTACTATCAAACCTGCCTGACTTACCACTGGTGACACCTTGGTTCGGGGAACTATCCTGCGTACCGTTCATTTTCAGGAGCCAGCTGGCCGCTCCCAGCCACAGGCCCCCAAAGGCATACCACGGCCCTTTCCCTGGGAAACAAAACTCACATGCCCCAGTATTGGATGGCAGACTCATAGAGCCACTTGGTACTATGAAATCAGCCCGACTTGGCACAGGTGCCAGCGTGGATCTGGGAAAAATCCTGCGTATGGTGGATTTTCAGGAGCCAGCCGGCCACTCCCATCTACAGTCCCCCAAACAAAAATCACGGCCCTTTTCCCTGGCAAAAAAAACTCACATGCCCCGCTTCTGGATTGCAGATTGCAGGAGCCACTTGGTACTATCACACCAGCCACACAAAGCACTGGTGACACCTTGGGTCTTGGAACAATCCTGCGTACCGTGGATTTTCTGGAGCCAGGCAGCCACTCCCAGCCACAGGCCCCCAAACACCAACCACGGCCCTTTTTCCTGGCAAACAAACTCACCTGCCCTGCTTCTGGATTGCAGATTACAGGAGCCACTTGGAACTATCGAACCAGACTGACTTGCACAGATGACAGCGTGGGTCTGGGCACTATCCTTCATAATGTGGATTTTCAGGAGCCAGCCTGCCACTCCCAGCCACAGGCGCCAAAACACAAACCACGGCCCTTTCCCTGGGAAACAAAACTCACATGCCCCAATATTGGATGGCAGATTGCAGGAGCCACTTGTTACTATCAAACCAACCTGACTTGGCACAGGTGAGAGCGTGGGTCTGGGAACAATCCTGCATAATGTGGATTTTCAGGAGCCAGCCGGCCACTCCTAGCCACAGGCCCCCAAACACACACCACGTCCCTTTTCCCTGGCAAACAAAACTCACCTGCTCCGCTTCTGGATGGCAGATCGCAGGAGCCACTTGGTACTATCAAACCAGCCCAACTTTTCACATGTGCCACCTTGGGTCTGGGAACTATCCTGCGTACCATGGATTTTCACCAGCCAGCGGGCCAATTCCAGCCACAGGCCCCCAGACACACACCACTGCCATTTTCTGTGGCAAACAAAAGTCACATGCGCCAGTTTTGGATGGCAGATTGTAGGAGCCACTTGGTACTATCAAAACAGCACAAATTTCCACAGGTGCCAGCGTGGGTCTGGGAAAAATCCTGCATAATGTGGATTTTCAGGAGCCAGCCGGCCACACCCAGCCACAGGCTCCCGAACACAAACCACAGCCGTTTTGCCTGTCAAAAAAAACTCACCTACCCCACTTTTTGGATGGCAGATTGCAGGAACCACTTGCTACTGTCAAAAGAGCCCGACTTGGCACTGGTGCCACCTTGGGTCTGGGAACTATCCTGCTAACCGTGGATTTTCAGGAGCCAGCCAGCCACTCCGTGCCACAGGCCCCCAAACACACACCACGGAAATTTTTCCTGGAAACAAAAGTTACCTGCTCCGCTTCTGGATGGCAGATTGCAGGAGCCACTTGGTACTATCAATCCAGCCAGACTTGGCACATGTGCCACCTTGGGTCTGGGAGCTATCCTGCATACCGTGGATTTTCAGGAGCCATCCAGTCTCTACAGGCCACAGACCCCCAAACAAAAACCACGGCCCTTTCCCTGTCAAAGAAAACTCACCTGACCCTCTTCTGGATGGCAGATTGCAGGAGCCACTTAGTACTATCAAACCAGCCCAACTTGGCTCATGTGCCTCCTTGGTCCTGGAGATTATGCTGCGTATCATGGATATTCAGGAGCCAGCCGGCCACTCCCAGCCACAGGCCCCCAAACACACACCACGGCCCTTTTTTCCTGGAAGCAAAATTCACCTGCTCCACTTCTGGATGGAAGATTGCAGGAGCCACTTGGTACTATCAAACCTGCCTGACTTACCACTGGAGACACCTTGGTTCAGGGAACTATCCTGCGTACCGTTGATTTTCAGGAGCCAGCTGGCCGCTCCCAGCCACAGGCCCCCGAACAAAAACTACTGCACTTTCCCTGGGAAACAAAACTCACATGTCCCAATATTGGATGGCAGTTTGCAGGAGCCAGTTGGTACTATCAAACCAGCCCGACTTGCAGATGTGTGAGCGTGGGTCGGGGAACAATGCTGCGTAATGTGGATTTTCAGGAGCCAGCCGCCCACTCCCGGGCTCAGCCCCTAAACACAAATCACGGCCCTTTTCCCTGTCAAACAAAACTCACCTACCCCACTTTTTAGATGGCAGATCGCAGTAGTCACTTGGTACTATCAAACCAGCCTGACTTAGCACATGTGCCACCTTGGGTGTGGGAATTATATTGCGTACCGTGGATTTTCAGGAGCCAGCCGGCCACTCCCAGCCACAGGCCCCAAAGACAAACCACGGCACTTTTCCCTGGCAAACAAAACTCACATACCCTGTTTCTGGATGGCAGATTGCGGGAGACACTTGGTACTATCAAACCAGCCGGAATTGGCGCTGGTGCAACATTGGGTCTGGGAAACATCGTGCGTAATGTGGATTTTCAGGAGCCAACCGGCCACTCCCTGCCACTGGCCCCCGAACACAAACCACGGCCCTTTCCCTGGCAAACAAAATTCAACTGCCCCTCTTTTAGATGGCAGAATGCAGGAGACACTTTGTACTATCAAACCAGCAAGACATGTCACTGGTGCCATGTTGCGTCTGGGAACTATCCTGTGTACCGTGGATTTTCAGCAGCCAGCCGGCCACTCCCTGCCACAGGCCCCCAAACAAACACCACGGCCCTTTACCCGGAAACAAAACTCACCTGCTCCGCTTCTGGATGGCAGATTGCAGAAGCCACTTGGTACTATCAAACCAGCCCGACTTGGCACATGTGCCACCTTGGGTCTGGAAATTATCCTGCTTACCGTGGCTTTCAGAAGCGATCTGGCCAGTCCCAGCCACAGGCCCCCAAACACACACCACGGCCCTTTTTTCCTGGAAACAAAACTCACCTGCTCCGCTTCTGGATGGCAGATTGAAGGAGTCACTTGGTACTATCAAACCAGCCTGACTTACCAGTGGTGACACCTTGGGTCTGGGAAATATCCTGCATAACGTGGATTTTCAGGAGCCAGTTGGCCGCTCTCAGCCACAGGCCCCCAAACACACACCACGGCCCTTTCCCTGGGAAACAAAACTCACATGCCCCAATATTGGATGGCATATTGCAGGAGCCACTTGGTACTATCAAAGCAACGTGACTTGGCAGAGGTGCGAGCATGGGTCTGGGAACAATCCTGCATAATGTGGATTTTCAGGAGCCAGCCGGCCACTCCAAGCCACAGGCCCTCAAACACACACCACGGCCCTTTTCCCTGGCAAACAAAACTCACATGCCCCAGTATTGGATGGCAGACTTACAGAGCCACTTGGTACTATGAAATCAGCCCGACTTGGCACAGGTGCCACTGTGCATCTGGGAACAATCCTGCGTAATGTGGATTTTCAAGAGCCAGCCGGCCACTCCCAGTCACAGTCCCCCAAACAAAAGTCACGGCCCTTTTCCCTGGCAAAAAAAACTCACCTGCCCCGCTTTTGGATTGCAGATTGCAGGAGCCACTTGGTACTATCAAAGCAGCCTGACTTGGCACATGTGCTATATTGGGTCTTGCGTTTCTGCTGCGTAATGGGGATTTTCCGGAGCCAGCCTGCCACTCCCAGCCACTGGACCGCAAACACAAACCACGCCCTTTTCCCTGGAAACAAAACTCACCTACTCCGCTTCTGGATGGCAGATTGCAGGAGCCACTTGGTACTATCCACCAGCCTGACTTAGCACTGGTGCCACCTTGGGTCTGGCAACTCTCCTGCGTACCGTGGATTTTCAGGAGCCAGTCGGCCAATCCCTGTCCGGTTATCTCGGCTGTTTGAGGGGCCTGGAAAGGCCCAAGGTGGCCTTGGGGCAGCCCGCGTATCGAAGGACGAGAAGAGGCTTCAGTTCTTCTTTCGGTTTTTATGTTTATTAATTTTTTATCTAAAAGATGTTCTTTCAGCCGAACAGAGATCTGCTCAGCAGTCAGCCATGAGCACACTGTCTGCCCTCCGGGGCAGCCACGTATCTTTATACCCATTGTTACGTGTACAATATTTATCATTTTTCCCCAATACCATTTATTCTTATAACTCGGTGCACTTTCAGTAATAACCAATCCGAAAGTGCCACCATCACCGAAGAAGATGGAGGAGAAGAAGAAGAAGAAGGAGGACAGGACACACCCCAATTCCTCCATCTTACTTCTCTAAACCCCCCTGTACATAAATCCTAAACCCTGTTTCTCACCCTCTAATTAACTAATCCCTTCACCATTCACCCCGGTGAAGCCCTCTTATCTTCATACAGGTGTCGTCTCCCGTGTAGGGTCAAAGTCCTGCCACCAGACACTTCTGGCAATATTCCAGGACTCCTGGGCCCCCCAAGGGTGGTCTCGGTGGCCCGGCATCTCAGGACTCAGATCCTGAGATCCCACAAATCCCAGCCACAAACCCCAAAGAAAAACAACGGCATTTTCCCTGGCAAAAAAAAATTACATGCCCTGGTTCTGGATGGCAGATTGCAGGAGCCACTTGGTACTATCAAACCAGCCGGAATTGGCGCTGGTGCAACATTGGGTCTGGGAAATATCCTGCGTAATGTGGATTTTCAGGAGCCAGCCAGCCACTCCCTGCCACAGGCCCCCGAACACAAACCACGGCCCATTCCCTGGCAAACAAAACTCCCCTTCTCCTCTTTTAGATGGCAGAATGCTGGAGCCACTTGGTACTATCAAACCCGCTAGACATGTCACTGGTGAGACCGTGGGTCTGGGAACTATATTGTGTATTGTGGATTTTCAGGAGCCAGCCGTCCACTCCTAGCCACAGGACCCCCAACACACACCACGACTTTTTTGCCTGGCAAACAAAACCCACCTGCTCCGCTTCTGGATTGCAGGAGCCACTTGTTACTATCAAACCAGCCTGACGTAGCACTGGTGACAGCTTGGGTCTGACAACTATCCTGAGTACCATGGATTTGCAGGAGCCAGCCGGCCACTCCCATCCAGAGGCACTCAAGCAGAAACCACGGCCCTTTCCCTGGCAAACAAAACTCACCTGCCCCGCTTCTGGATGGCAGATTGCAGGAGCAACTTGGTACTACCAAACCAGCCTGTCTTAGCACTGGTGAAACCTTGAGTCTGGAGTCTATCCTGCGTACAATGGATTTTCAGGAGCCAGCCAGCCACTCCCAGCCACAGGCCCCCAAAAACACACTACGGCCTTTTTCAATGGCAATCAAAACTCAACTACTCCACTTCTGGATGGCAGATTTCCGGAGCCACTTGGTACTATCAAACCAGCCCAACTTGGCACATGTGCCGCCTTGGGTCTGGCATCCATCCTGCGTAATGTAGATTTTAAGGAGCCAGCCAGCCACTCCCAGGCACAGGCCCACAAACAAACACCATGGCCATTTCCCTCGAAAACAAAACTCACCTGCCCCGATACTAGGTGGCAGACGGCAGGAGCCACTTGGTACTATCAAACCAGCCTGACTCAGCACTGGTGACACCTTGGGTCTGGGAACCATCCTGAGTACCATGGATTTGCAGGAGCCAGTGGGCCACTCCCATCCAGACGCACCCAAGCAGAAACCACGGCCCATTCCCTGGAAACCAAACTCACCTGCTCTGCTTCTGGATTGCAGATTGCACGAACCACTTGGTACTATCAAACCAGCCTTTCTTAGCAATAGTGACACCGTGGGTCTGGGAACCATCCTGCGTACCGTGGATTTTCTCAAGCCAGCCGGCCACTCCCAGCCACAGGCCCCCAAACAAACACCACGGCCTTTTTCAATGGCAAACAAAACTCAACTACCCCGCTTCTGGATTTCAGATTGCAGGAGCCACTTGGAATATCGAACCAGCCCAACTTGTCACATGTGGCACCTTGGGTCTGGGAACCATCCTGCGTAATGTGGATTTTAAGGAGCCAGCCAGCCACCACCAGGCACAGGCCCACAAACAAACACCTCGGCCGTATCCCTGTAAAAGAAAACTCACCTGCCCCGATTCTAGGTGGCAGACGGCAGGAACCAATTGGTATTATCAAATCAGAGAGACTAGGCACTGGTGCCAACTTTGGTCTGGGAACTATCCTGCGTAATATGGATTTTCAGGAACCAGCCCGCCACTCCCAGCCTCAGGCCCTCAATTACACACTACGGGCATTTTCCCTGGCAAACATAACTCACATGCACCATTAGTGTATTGCAGATTCATAGACTCACTGGGTACTATGAAATCAGCCCGACTTAGCCCAGGTGCCAGCGTGGATCAGTAAAATATCCTGCGTAATGTGGATTTTCAGGAGCCAGCCAGCCACTCCCAGCCTCAGGCCACCAAAAAAAAATCATGGCCCTTTTCCCTGGCAAACAAAACTCACATGCCCCACTTCTGGATTGCAGATTGCAGGAGCCACTTGGTACTATCACACCAGCCACAGAAAGCACTGGTGACACCTTGGGTCTTGGAACCATCCTGCGTACCGTGGATTTTCAGGAGCCAGCCGGCCCCTCCCAGCCACAGGCCCCCAAACACAAACCACGGCCCTTTTTCCTGGCAAACAAAACTCAGCTGCCCCGCTTCTGGATGGCAGATTGCAGGAGCCACTTGGAACTATCGAACCAGCCTGACTTGCACAGATGCCACCTTGGGTCTGGGAACCATCCTGCGTACTGTGGATTTTCAGGAGCCAGCCGGCCACTCCCAGCCACAGGCCCCCAAACACACACCACGGCCCTTTTCCCTGGAAACAAAACTCACCTGCTCCACTTCTGGATGGCAGATTGCAGGAGCCACTTGGTACTATCAAAACAGCCCGACTTGGCACATGTGGCACCTTGGGTCTGGCAACTATCCTGCGAACCGAGGATTTTCAGGAGCCAGTCGGCCAATCCCAGACACAGGCCCCCACTTACACACCAGGGCCATTTTCCCTGGAAAACAAAATTCACCTGCCTAAATTTTGGATGGCAGTTTGCAGGAGCCACTTGGTACTATCAAACGAGCCTGACTTAGTACTGGTGCATCCTTGGGTCTGGGAACCATCCTGCGTAATGTGGATTTTCAGGAGCCAGGCAGCCACTCTTAGCCACCGGCCCCCAAACAAACACCATGGCCCTTTCCCTGTCAAACAAAAATCACCTGCCCCGCTTTTGGATGGCAGATTGCAGGAGCCACTTGGTACTATCAAACCAGCCTGACTTAGCACTGGTGACACCTTGGGTCTGACAACTATCCTGCGTATCATGGATTTTCAGCGGGCAGCCGTCCACGCCTAGCCACAGGCCACCCAACACACACCACGGCCCTTTTCCGTGGCAAACAAAACCCACCTGCTCTGCTTTTGAATGGCAGATTGCAGGAGCCACTTGCCTCTATCAAACCAGCCCGACTCGGCACTGGTGCCCCCTTGGTTCCGGGAACCATCCTGCGTATCGTGGATTTTCAGGAGCCAGCCGGCAACTCCCAGCCACAGGGCCCCAAACACAAACCACGGCCCTTTTACCTGGCAAAGAAAACTCACCCGCCCCGCTTCTGGCTGGCAGATTGCAGGAGCCACTTGCCTCTATCAAACCAGCCCGACTTGGCACTGGTGCCACTTTTCATCAGGGAACCATCCTGCGTATCGTGGATTTTCAGGAGCCAGCCGGCCACTCCCAGCCACAGGCCCCCGAACACAAACCACGGCCCTTTTCCCTGGCAAACAAAACTCACCCGCCCCGCTTCTAGCTGGCAGATTGCAGGAGCCACTTGCCTCTATCAAACCAGCCCGACTCGGCACTGGTGCCCCTCTTGGGTCTGGGAATCATCCTGCGCGGCGGGGATTTTCAGGAGCCAGCCGGCCACTCCCAGCCACAGGCCCCCAAACACAAACCACGGCCCCTTTCCCTGGCAAACAAAACTCACCCGCCCCGCTTCTGGCTGGCAAATTGCAGGAGCCACTTGCCTCTATCAAACCAGCCCGACTCGGCACTGGTGCCACCTTTAATCTAGGAACCATCCTGCGTATCGTGGATTTTCAGGAGCCAGCCGGCCACTCCCAGCCACAGGCCAGAAACACATACCACGGCCCTTTTCCCTGGAAAAAAAACTCAGCTGCCCCTCTTCTGGATGGTAGATTGCAGGAGCCACTTTGTACTATCACACCAGCCGGACTTGGCACTGCTGCCACCTTTCATCTGGGAACCATCCTGCGTATCGTGGATTTTCAGCAGCCAGCCGGCCACTCCAAGCCACAGGCCCCCGAACACACACTACGGCCCTTTTCCCTGGAAGTAAAACTGACCTGCCCGTCTTCTGGCTGGCAGATATCAGGAGACACTTGGCTCTATCAAACCAGCCCGACTTGGCACTGGTGACCCCTTGGGTCCGGGAACCATCCTGCGTATCGTGGATTTTCAGGAGCCAGCCGGCCACTCCCAGCCACAGGCACCCAAACAAAATCTACGGCACTTTTCCCAGGAGTAAAACTGACCTACCATCTTCTGGCTGGCAGATTGCAGGAGCCACTTGCCTCTATCAAACCAGACCGACTCGGCACTGGTGCCCCTTTGGGTCCGGGGACCATCCTGCGTATCGTGGATTTTTAGGAGCCAGCCGGCCACTCCCAGCCACAGGCCCCCAAACACAAACCAGGGCCCTTTTCCCTGGAAGACAAAACTCACCGGCCCCGCTTCTGGCTGGCAGATTGTAGGAGCCACTTGCCTCTATCAAACCAGCCCGACTTGGCACTGGTGCCCCCTTGGGTCTGGGAATCATCCTGGGCGGCGGGTATTTTCAGGAGCCAGCCGGCCACTCCCAGCCACAGCCCCCCGAACACAAACCACGGCCCTTTTCCCTGGCAAACAAAACCCACCCGCCCCGCTTCTGGCTGGCAGATTGCAGGAGCCACTTGCCTCTATCAAACCAGCCCGACTCGGCACTGGTGCCCCCTTGGTTCCGGGAACCATCCTGCGTATCGTGGATTTTCAGGAGCCAGCTGGCCACTCCCAGCCACGGACCCCCGAACACAAACCACGGCCCTTTTCCCTGGCAAACAAAACTCACCCGCCCCGCTTCTGGCTGGCAGATTGCAGGAGCCACTTGCCTCTATCAAACCAGCCCGACTCGGCACTGGTGCCCCCTTGGTTCCGGGAACCATCCTGCGTATCGTGGATTTTCAGGAGCCAGCTGGCCACTCCCAGCCACGGACCCCCGAACACAAACCACGGCCCTTTTCCCTGGCAAACAAAACTCACCTGCCCCGCTTCTGGCTGGCAGATTGCAGGAGCCACTTGCCTCTATCAAACCAGCCCGACTCGGCACTGGTGCCCCCTTGGGTCCGGGAACCATCCTGCGTATCGTGGATTTTCAGGAGCCAGCCGGCCACTCCCAGCCACAGGCCCCCGAACACAAACCACGGCCCTTTTCCCTGGCAAACAAAACTCACCCGCCCCGCTTCTAGCTGGCAGATTGCAGGAGCCACTTGCCTCTATCAAACAAGCCCGACTCGGCACTGGAGCCACCTTTCATCTGGGAACCATGCTGAGCTGCGTGGATTTTCAGGAGCCAGCCGGCCACTCCCAGCCACAGGCCCCCAAACACAAAC